>NW_026973141.1:0-40294 GCF_036711695.1 Zophobas morio | reverse complement strand
TTTCGAAATTTCACTTAAAACATTTTCTTGCACATTTCGGGCCGCAGAAGCCATATCCGTTTTCATTTCTTCGATAACTCCAATGGTTTTCCCAGAATCGTCCTTTGAAATGTTCACAAATATGCAAAATGACCTCAATTTTCAACCAATTTTGAACAAAATTTTCGAGATTTCACTTAATACATTTTCTTGCACATTGTCGGGCCGCAGAAGCCATATCCGTTTTCATTTCTTCGATAACTCCAATGGTTTTCCCAGAATCGTACTTTGAAATGTTCAAAAATATGCAAAATGACCTCAGTTTTCAACCAATTTTCAACAAGATTTTCGAAATTTCACTTAATACATTTTCTTGCACATTTCGGCCGCAGAAGCCATATCCGTTTTCATTTCTTCGATAACTCCAATGGTTTTCCCAGAATCGTCCTTTGAAATGTTCACAAATATGCAAAATGACCTCAATTTTCAACCAATTTTCAACAAAATTTTCGAAATTTCTCTTAATACATTTTCTTGCACATTGTCGGGCCGCAGAAGCCATATCCGTTTTCATTTATTCGATAACTCCAATGGTTTTCCCAGAATCGTCCTTTGAAATGTTCAAAAATATGCAAAATGACCTCAATTTTCAACCAATTTTCAACAAAATTTTCGAAATTTCACTTAATACATTTTCTTGCACATTTCGGGCCGCAGAAGCCATATCCGTTTTCATTTCTTCGATAACTCCAATGGTTTTCCCAGAATCGTCCTTTGAAATGTTCAAAAATATGCAAAATGACCTCAATTTTCAACAAAATTTTCGAAATTTCACTTAATACATTTTCTTGCACATTTCGGGCCGCAGAAGCCATATCCGTTTTCATTTCTTCGATAACTCCAATGGTTTTTCAGTTTTTAGTAATGCAAATAAGTATACGTATATTGCGGACCAAATGAAATCCCCACATAACACCCATGTGCATGTAGCTGTAATTACTGAGGATGACATTTTTAAAGCTATGAAACGTATGAAATCAAATTGTTGCTCGGGACTCGATGGCATACCTGCATTTTTCTTGAAAGATTGTATGCCCGTATTAGTGCAGCCCCTGCGGTCCATATTTAATTCGTGCTAATCAACAGGTGTATTTCCTTCTGTTTGGAAGGAATCACGGGTATATCCGGTGCACAAAGGAGGAGTCAATTCAGACGTTGTAAACTATCGTCCCATTTCAATTCTATCGAATTTTGCTAAACTGCTGGAAAGTATACTTTATGATCATATCTATCCCATAGTTAAGAACAATATTACTATTAAACAACATGCATTCATGAGAGGCCGATCCACTTTGACAAATCTCTTGGCTGTGACACAATACTTATCTGAAAATGTGACATGGGGGAAACAAGTGGACGTTATTTACACTGACATAGCAAAAGCATTTGATCGGATTGTTCATAAGATTTTAATAAAGAAACTTCAAGACTTTGGCTTCTCTGACGCAATGATATCATTATTTACATCATATTTGCATGAAAGAAAACTTAGGGTGCTTTACAACGGATACATGTCAAAATTTTACGTCCAAACATCAGGAGTACCTCAAGGCTCAAACTTAGGGCCACTGCTATTTTTGCTTTATATAAATGATGTTGTTGATGTTGTAAAACACTCTGAGTGTGCACTGTTTGCTGATGATTTGAAAATCTATAGAACTATTACAACATATGAAGATGTAAAACTACTACAAGAGGATGTAGACAAGGTTTTAAAGTGGGGAGAACAAAATGGCCTTCTTCTAAATAAGGATAAATGCTTGGTGGTGTCATTTAGTAAGAAGAACTTGCAACTTCAGCATGATTACATTATAAATGACAGAGTTATATCGCGTTCTAGAACAGTCAAAGATTTGGGTGTGGTTTTTGATAGCAAACTTAGCTTTAAGGAGCATGTAGATAAAATTGTTACTTCCGCACTTAAAGTTCTCGGTTTTATAATCCGCAACTGTAAATATTTTAATAACATAATTGCATTAAAATGTTTATATTACGCAATTGTACGGTCGAAACTGGAATATTGTTCACTAATATTTTTTCCAAATTATGCTTATCAATCTACATTGTTGGAAAATGTACAGAGACGATTCCTAAAATTTTTGCATTATCAAATTTACTCTCAATATCCCGTGCATCATATTGATCAAAACCAATTATTAATACAATTTGATATACAATCTTTAAGGCAACGAAGAATTATGCAATCAATAGCATTTATTCATAAATTAATTCATGGCGTAATTGATGATATGACAACTTTGAACCACATAAGTTTTATTGTTCCTCGGCAAAATTCTCGTTATTCAATCTATTTTCAATTACCCCGATGTCGAACTAATTTAATGTTGAAATCACCGATATATATTGCCTGTAAAAATTGTAATGCGATTTGTGAACAGTGTGATATATATGTTGAAAAGTTAGGTTCTATAATTAAAAAATGTAATACAATATTTAAAGGGGTTTTATAAATTATAATTACTTAATTAATTGATGAAAAAATTGTTAGTAATTGTCAGTAATTTAGAGCTTGTTTTCAGATTAGATAACTTGCATGCAATATATATGTATATATGTAGTTACAGAAATGTTCATTTAATCGAATTTAATTTAATTTAATTTAATTTTACTTATTTTACTTATTTAATTTAGATATAGTTGTCCTGTAATTGGAGAGATCTGTTGGGCAATAAACGTATTTATTTATTTATTTATTTCCCAGAATCGTCCTTTGGAATGTTCAAAAATATGCAAAATGACCTCAATTTTCAACCAATTTTCAACAAAATTTTCGAAAGTTCACTTAATACATTTTCTTGCACATTTCGGGCCGCAGAAGCCATATCCGTTTTCATTTCTTCGATAACTCCAATGGTTTTCCCAGAATCGTCCTTTGAAATGTTCAAAAATATGCAAAATGACCTCAATTTTCACCCAATTTTCAACAAAATTTTCGAAATTTCAGTTAATACATTTTCTTGCACATTTCGGGCCGCAGAAGCCATATCCGTTTTCATTTCTTCGATAACTCCAATGGTTTTCCCAGAATCGTCCTTTGAAATGTTCAAAAATATGCAAAATGACCTCAACTTTCAACCAATTTTCAACAAAATTTTCGAAATTTCACTTATTACATTTTCTTGCACATTTCGGGCCGCAGAAGCCATATCCGTTTTCATTTCTTCGATAACTCCAATGGTTTTCCCAGAATCGTCCTTTGGAATGTTCAAAAATATGCAAAATGACCTCAATTTTCAACCAATTTTCAACAAAATTTTCGAAATTTCACTTAATACATTTTCTTGCACATTTCGGGCCGCAGAAGCCATATCCGTTTTCATTTCTTCGATAACTCCAATTAACTCATGGTTTTCCCAGAATCGTACTTTGAAATGTTCAAAAATATGCAAAATGACCTCAGTTTTCAACCAATTTTCAACAAGATTTTCGAAATTTCACTTAATACATTTTCTTGCACATTTCGGGCCGCAGAAGCCATATCCGTTTTCATTTCTTCGATAACTCCTATGGTTTTCCCAGAATCGTCCTTTGAAATGTTCAAAAATATGCAAAATGACCTCAATTTTCAACCAATTTTCAACAAAATTTTCGAAATTTCACATAATACATTTTCTTGCACATTTCGGGCCGCAGAAGCCATATCCGTTTTCATTTCTTCGATAACTCCAATGGTTTTCCCAGAATCGTCCTTTGGAATGTTCAAAAATATGCAAAATGACCTCAATTTTTAACCAATTTTCAACAAAATTTTCGAAAGTTCACTTAATACATTTTCTTGCACATTTCGGGCCGCAGAAGCCATATCCGTTTTCATTTCTTCGATAACTCCAATGGTTTTCCCAGAATCGTCCTTTGAAATGTTCAAAAATATGCAAAATGACCTCAATTTTCACCCAATTTTCAACAAAATTTTCGAAATTTCACTTAATACATTTTCTTGCACATTTCGGGCCGCAGAAGCCATATCCGTTTTCATTTCTTCGATAACTCCAATGGTTTTCCCAGAATCGTCCTTTGGAATGTTCAAAAATATGCAAAATGACCTCAATTTTCAACCAATTTTCAACAAAATTTTCGAAAGTTCACTTAATACATTTTCTTGCACATTTCGGGCCGCAGAAGCCATATCCGTTTTCATTTCTTCGATAACTCCAATGGTTTTCCCAGAATCGTACTTTGAAATGTTCAAAAATATGCGAAATGACCTCAGTTTTCAACCAATTTTCAACAAGATTTTCGAAATTTCACTTAATACATTTTCTTGCACATTTCGGGCCGCAGAAGCCATATCCGTTTTCATTTCTTCGATAACTCCTATGGTTTTCCCAGAATCGTCCTTTGAAATGTTCAAAAATATGCAAAATGACCTCAATTTTCAACCAATTTTCAACAAAATTTTCGAAATTTCACTTAATACATTTTCTTGCACATTTCGGGCCGCAGAAGCCATATCCGTTTTCATTTCTTCGATAACTCCAATGGTTTTCCCAGAATCGTAGTTTGAAATGTTCAAAAATATGCAAAATGACCTCAATTTTCAACCAATTTTCAACAAAATTTTCGAAATTTCACTTAATACATTTTCTTGCACATTTCGGGCCGCAGAAGCCATATCCGTTTTCATTTCTTCGATAACTCCAATGGTTTTCCCAGAATCGTACTTTGAAATGTTCAAAAATATGCAAAATGACCTCAGTTTTCAACCAATTTTCAACAAGATTTTCTAAATTTCACTTAATACATTTTCTTGCACATTTCGGGCCGCAAAAGCCATATCCGTTTTCATTTCTTCGATAACTCCAATGGTTTTCCCAGAATCGTCCTTTGAAATGTTCAAAAATATGCAAAATGACCTCAATTTTCAACCAATTTTCAACAAAATTTTCGAAATTTCACTTGATACATTTTCTTGCACATTTCGGGCCGCGGAAGCCATATCCGTTTTCATTTCTTCGATAACTCCAATGGTTTTCCCAGAATCGTCCATTGGAATGTTCAAAAATATGCAAAATTACCTTCATTTTCAACAAAATTTTCGAAATTTCACTTAATACATTTTCTTGCACATTTCGGGCCGCAGAAGCCATATCCGTTTTCATTTCTTCGATAACTCCAATGGTTTTCCCAGAATCGTCCTTTGAAATGTTCAAAAATATGCAAAATGACCTCAATCTTCAACCAATTTTCAACAAAATTTTCGAAATTTCACTTAATACATTTTGTTGCACATTTCGGGCCGCAGAAGCCATATCCGTTTTCATTTCTTCGATAACTCCAATGGTTTTCCCAGAATCGTAGTTTGAAATGTTCAAAAATATGCAAAATGACCTCAATTTTCAACCAATTTTCAACAAAATTTTCGAAATTTCACTTAATACATTTTCTTGCACATTTCGGGCCGCAGAAGCCATATCCGTTTTCATTTCTTCGATAACTCCAATGGTTTTCCCAGAATCGTAGTTTGAAATGTTCAAAAATATGCAAAATGACCTCAATTTTCAACCAATTTTCAACAAAATTTTCGAAATTTCACTTAATACATTTTCTTGGACATTTCAGGCCGCAGAAGCCATATCCGTTTTCATTTCTTCGATAACTCCAATGGTTTTCCCAGAATCGTAGTTTGAAATGTTCAAAAATATGCAAAATGACCTCAATTTTCAACCAATTTTCAACAAAATTTTCGAAATTTCACTTAATACATTTTCTTGCACATTTCGGGCCGCAGAAGCCATATCCGTTTTCATTTCTTCGATAACTCCAATGGTTTTCCCAGAATCGTACTTTGAAATGTTCAAAAATATGCAAAATGACCTCAGTTTTCAACCAATTTTCAACAAGATTTTCTAAATTTCACTTAATACATTTTCTTGCACATTTCGGGCCGCAAAAGCCATATCCGTTTTCATTTCTTCGATAACTCCAATGGTTTTCCCAGAATCGTCCTTTGAAATGTTCAAAAATATGCAAAATGACCTCAATTTTCAACCAATTTTCAACAAAATTTTCGAAATTTCACTTGATACATTTTCTTGCACATTTCGGGCCGCGGAAGCCATATCCGTTTTCATTTCTTCGATAACTCCAATGGTTTTCCCAGAATCGTCCATTGGAATGTTCAAAAATATGCAAAATTACCTTCATTTTCAACAAAATTTTCGAAATTTCACTTAATACATTTTCCTGCACATTTCGGGCCGCAGAAGCCATATCCGTTTTCATTTCTTCGATAACTCCAATGGTTTTCCCAGAATCGTCCTTTGAAATGTTCAAAAATATGCAAAATGACCTCAATTTTCACCCAATTTTCAACAAAATTTTCGAAATTTCACTTAATACATTTTCTTGCACATTTCGGGCCGCAGAAGCCATATCCGTTTTCATTTCTTCGATAACTCCAATGGTTTTCCCAGAATCGTCCTTTGGAATGTTCAAAAATATGCAAAATGACCTCAATTTTCAACCAATTTTCAACAAAATTTTCGAAAGTTCACTTAATACATTTTCTTGCACATTTCGGGCCGCAGAAGCCATATCCGTTTTCATTTCTTCGATAACTCCAATGGTTTTCCCAGAATCGTACTTTGAAATGTTCAAAAATATGCGAAATGACCTCAGTTTTCAACCAATTTTCAACAAGATTTTCGAAATTTCACTTAATACATTTTCTTGCACATTTCGGGCCGCAGAAGCCATATCCGTTTTCATTTCTTCGATAACTCCTATGGTTTTCCCAGAATCGTCCTTTGAAATGTTCAAAAATATGCAAAATGACCTCAATTTTCAACCAATTTTCAACAAAATTTTCGAAATTTCACTTAATACATTTTCTTGCACATTTCGGGCCGCAGAAGCCATATCCGTTTTCATTTCTTCGATAACTCCAATGGTTTTCCCAGAATCGTAGTTTGAAATGTTCAAAAATATGCAAAATGACCTCAATTTTCAACCAATTTTCAACAAAATTTTCGAAATTTCACTTAATACATTTTCTTGCACATTTCGGGCCGCAGAAGCCATATCCGTTTTCATTTCTTCGATAACTCCAATGGTTTTCCCAGAATCGTACTTTGAAATGTTCAAAAATATGCAAAATGACCTCAGTTTTCAACCAATTTTCAACAAGATTTTCTAAATTTCACTTAATACATTTTCTTGCACATTTCGGGCCGCAAAAGCCATATCCGTTTTCATTTCTTCGATAACTCCAATGGTTTTCCCAGAATCGTCCTTTGAAATGTTCAAAAATATGCAAAATGACCTCAATTTTCAACCAATTTTCAACAAAATTTTCGAAATTTCACTTGATACATTTTCTTGCACATTTCGGGCCGCGGAAGCCATATCCGTTTTCATTTCTTCGATAACTCCAATGGTTTTCCCAGAATCGTCCATTGGAATGTTCAAAAATATGCAAAATTACCTTCATTTTCAACAAAATTTTCGAAATTTCACTTAATACATTTTCTTGCACATTTCGGGCCGCAGAAGCCATATCCGTTTTCATTTCTTCGATAACTCCAATGGTTTTCCCAGAATCGTCCTTTGAAATGTTCAAAAATATGCAAAATGACCTCAATCTTCAACCAATTTTCAACAAAATTTTCGAAATTTCACTTAATACATTTTGTTGCACATTTCGGGCCGCAGAAGCCATATCCGTTTTCATTTCTTCGATAACTCCAATGGTTTTCCCAGAATCGTAGTTTGAAATGTTCAAAAATATGCAAAATGACCTCAATTTTCAACCAATTTTCAACAAAATTTTCGAAATTTCACTTAATACATTTTCTTGCACATTTCGGGCCGCAGAAGCCATATCCGTTTTCATTTCTTCGATAACTCCAATGGTTTTCCCAGAATCGTAGTTTGAAATGTTCAAAAATATGCAAAATGACCTCAATTTTCAACCAATTTTCAACAAAATTTTCGAAATTTCACTTAATACATTTTCTTGGACATTTCAGGCCGCAGAAGCCATATCCGTTTTCATTTCTTCGATAACTCCAATGGTTTTCCCAGAATCGTAGTTTGAAATGTTCAAAAATATGCAAAATGACCTCAATTTTCAACCAATTTTCAACAAAATTTTCGAAATTTCACTTAATACATTTTCTTGCACATTTCGGGCCGCAGAAGCCATATCCGTTTTCATTTCTTCGATAACTCCAATGGTTTTCCCAGAATCGTACTTTGAAATGTTCAAAAATATGCAAAATGACCTCAGTTTTCAACCAATTTTCAACAAGATTTTCTAAATTTCACTTAATACATTTTCTTGCACATTTCGGGCCGCAAAAGCCATATCCGTTTTCATTTCTTCGATAACTCCAATGGTTTTCCCAGAATCGTCCTTTGAAATGTTCAAAAATATGCAAAATGACCTCAATTTTCAACCAATTTTCAACAAAATTTTCGAAATTTCACTTGATACATTTTCTTGCACATTTCGGGCCGCGGAAGCCATATCCGTTTTCATTTCTTCGATAACTCCAATGGTTTTCCCAGAATCGTCCATTGGAATGTTCAAAAATATGCAAAATTACCTCCATTTTCAACAAAATTTTCGAAATTTCACTTAATACATTTTCTTGCACATTTCGGGCCGCAGAAGCCATATCCGTTTTCATTTCTTCGATAACTCCAATGGTTTTCCCAGAATCGTCCTTTGAAATGTTCAAAAATATGCAAAATGACCTCAATCTTCAACCAATTTTCAACAAAATTTTCGAAATTTCACTTAATACATTTTCTTGCACATTTCGGGCCGCAGAAGCCATATCCGTTTTCATTTCTTCGATAACTCCAATGGTTTTCCCAGAATCGTCTTTTGAAATTTCCAAAAATATGCAAAATGACCTCAATTTTCAACCAATTTTCAACAAAATTTTCGAAATTTCACTTAATACATTTTCTTGCACATTTCGGGCCGCAGAAGCCATATCCGTTTTCATTTCTTCGATAACTCCAATGGTTTTCACAGAATCGTCCTTTGAAATGTTCAAAAATATGCAAAATGACCTCAATTTTCAACCAATTTTCAACAAAATTTTCGTAATTTCACATAATACATTTTCTTGCACATTTCGGGCCGCAGAAGCCATATCCGTTTTCATTTCTTCGATAACTCCAATGGTTTTCCCAGAATCGTCCTTTGAAATGTTCAAAAATATGCAAAATGACCTCAATTTTCAACCAATTTTCAACAGAATTTTCGAAATTTCACTTAATACATTTTCTTGCACATTTCGGGCCGCAGAAGCCATATCCGTTTTCATTTCTTCGATAACTCCAATGGTTTTCCCAGAATCGTAGTTTGAAATGTTCAAAAATATGTAAAATGACCTCAATTTTCAACCAATTTTCAACAAAATTTTCGAAATTTCACTTAATACATTTTCTTGCACATTTCGGGCCGCAGAAGCCATATCCGTTTTCATTTCTTCGATAACTCCAATGGTTTTCCCAGAATCGTCTTTTGAAATTTCCAAAAATATGCAAAATGACCTCAATTTTCAACCAATTTTCAACAAAATTTTAGAAATTTCACTTAATACATTTTCTTGCACATTTCGGGCCGCAGAAGCCATATCCGTTTTCATTTCTTCGATAACTCCAATGGTTTTCCCAGAATCGTCCATTGGAATGTTCAAAAATATGCAAAATTACCTCCATTTTCAACAAAATTTTCGAAATTTAACTTAATACATTTTCTTGCACATTTCGGGCCGCAGAAGCCATATCCGTTTTCATTTCTTCGATAACTCCAATGGTTTTCACAGAATCGTCCTTTGAAATGTTCAAAAATATGCAAAATGACCTCAATTTTCAACCAATTTTCAACAAAATTTTCGTAATTTCACATAATACATTTTCTTGCACATTTTGGGCCGCAGAAGCCATATCCGTTTTCATTTCTTCGATAACTCCAATGGTTTTCCCAGAATCGTCCTTTGAAATGTTCAAAAATATGCAAAATGACCTCAATTTTCAACCGATTTTCAACAAAATTTTCGAAATTTCACTTAATACATTTTCTTGCACATTTCGGGCCGCAGAACCCATATCCGTTTTCATTTCTTGGATAACTCCAATGGTTTTCCCAGAATCGTCCTTTGAAATATTCAAAAATATGCAAAATGACCTCAATTTTCAACCAATTTTCAACAAAATTTTCGAAATTTCACTTAATACATTTTCTTGCACATTTCGGGCCGCAGAAGCCATATCCGTTTTCATTTCTTCGATAACTCCAATGGTTTTCACAGAATCGTCCTTTGAAATGTTCAAAAATATGCAAAATGACCTCAATTTTCAACCAATTTTCAACAAAATTTTCGTAATTTCACATAATACATTTTCTTGCACATTTCGGGCCGCAGAAGCCATATCCGTTTTCATTTCTTCGATAACTCCAATGGTTTTCCCAGAATCGTCCTTTGAAATGTTCAAAAATATGCAAAATGACCTCAATTTTCAACCAATTTTCAACAAAATTTTCGAAATTTCACTTAATACATTTTCTTGCACATTTCGGGCCGCAGAAGCCATATCCGTTTTCATTTCTTCGATAACTCCAATGGTTTTCCCAGAATCGTCCTTTGAAATGTTCAAAAATATGCAAAATGACCTCAATTTTCTACCAATTTTCAACAAAATTTTCGAAATTTCACTTAATACATTTTCTTGCACATTTCGGGCCGCAGAAGCCATATCCGTTTTCATTTCTTCGATAACTCCAATGGTTTTCCCAGAATCGTCCATTGGAATGTTCAAAAATATGCAAAATTACCTCCATTTTCAACAAAATTTTCGAAATTTCACTTAATACATTTTCTTGCACATTTCGGGCCGCAGAAGCCATATCCGTTTTCATTTCTTCGATAACTCCAATGGTTTTCCCAGAATCGTCCATTGGAATGTTCAAAAATATGCAAAATTACCTCCATTTTCAACAAAATTTTCGAAATTTCACTTAATACATTTTCTTGCACATTTCGAGCCGCAGAAGCCATATCCGTTTTCATTTCTTCGATAACTCCAATGGTTTTCACAGAATCGTCCTTTGAAATGTTCAAAAATATGCAAAATGACCTCAATTTTCAACCAATTTTCAACAAAATTTTCGTAATTTCACATAATACATTTTCTTGCACATTTTGGGCCGCAGAAGCCATATCCGTTTTCATTTCTTCGATAACTCCAATGGTTTTCCCAGAATCGTCCTTTGAAATGTTCAAAAATATGCAAAATGACCTCAATTTTCAACCAATTTTCAACAAAATTTTCGAAATTTCACTTAATACATTTTCTTGCACATTTCGGGCCGCAGAACCCATATCCGTTTTCATTTCTTGGATAACTCCAATGGTTTTCCCAGAATCGTCCTTTGAAATGTTCAAAAATATGCAAAATGACCTCAATTTTCAACCAATTTTCAACAAAATTTTCGAAATTTCACTTAATACATTTTCTTGCACATTTCGGGCCGCAGAAGCCATATCCGTTTTCATTTCTTCGATAACTCCAATGGTTTTCCCAGAATCGTAGTTTGAAATGTTCAAAAATATGTAAAATGACCTCAATTTTCAACCAATTTTCAACAAAATTTTCGAAATTTCACTTAATACATTTTCTTGCACATTTCGGGCCGCAGAAGCCATATCCGTTTTCATTTCTTCGATAACTCCTATGGTTTTCCCAGAATCGTCCTTTGAAATGTTCAAAAATATGCAAAATGACCTCAATTTTCAACCAATTTTCAACAAAATTTTCGAAATTTCACTTAATACATTTTCTTGCACATTTCGGGCCGCAGAAGCCATATCCGTTTTCATTTCTTCGATAACTCCAATGGTTTTCCCAGAATCGTAGTTTGAAATGTTCAAAAATATGCAAAATGACCTCAATTTTCAACCAATTTTCAACAAAATTTTCGAAATTTCACTTAATACATTTTCTTGCACATTTCGGGCCGCAGAAGCCATATCCGTTTTCATTTCTTCGATAACTCCAATGGTTTTCCCAGAATCGTACTTTGAAATGTTCAAAAATATGCAAAATGACCTCAGTTTTCAACCAATTTTCAACAAGATTTTCTAAATTTCACTTAATACATTTTCTTGCACATTTCGGGCCGCAAAAGCCATATCCGTTTTCATTTCTTCGATAACTCCAATGGTTTTCCCAGAATCGTCCTTTGAAATGTTCAAAAATATGCAAAATGACCTCAATTTTCAACCAATTTTCAACAAAATTTTCGAAATTTCACTTGATACATTTTCTTGCACATTTCGGGCCGCGGAAGCCATATCCGTTTTCATTTCTTCGATAACTCCAATGGTTTTCCCAGAATCGTCCATTGGAATGTTCAAAAATATGCAAAATTACCTTCATTTTCAACAAAATTTTCGAAATTTCACTTAATACATTTTCTTGCACATTTCGGGCCGCAGAAGCCATATCCGTTTTCATTTCTTCGATAACTCCAATGGTTTTCCCAGAATCGTCCTTTGAAATGTTCAAAAATATGCAAAATGACCTCAATCTTCAACCAATTTTCAACAAAATTTTCGAAATTTCACTTAATACATTTTGTTGCACATTTCGGGCCGCAGAAGCCATATCCGTTTTCATTTCTTCGATAACTCCAATGGTTTTCCCAGAATCGTAGTTTGAAATGTTCAAAAATATGCAAAATGACCTCAATTTTCAACCAATTTTCAACAAAATTTTCGAAATTTCACTTAATACATTTTCTTGCACATTTCGGGCCGCAGAAGCCATATCCGTTTTCATTTCTTCGATAACTCCAATGGTTTTCCCAGAATCGTAGTTTGAAATGTTCAAAAATATGCAAAATGACCTCAATTTTCAACCAATTTTCAACAAAATTTTCGAAATTTCACTTAATACATTTTCTTGGACATTTCAGGCCGCAGAAGCCATATCCGTTTTCATTTCTTCGATAACTCCAATGGTTTTCCCAGAATCGTAGTTTGAAATGTTCAAAAATATGCAAAATGACCTCAATTTTCAACCAATTTTCAACAAAATTTTCGAAATTTCACTTAATACATTTTCTTGCACATTTCGGGCCGCAGAAGCCATATCCGTTTTCATTTCTTCGATAACTCCAATGGTTTTCCCAGAATCGTACTTTGAAATGTTCAAAAATATGCAAAATGACCTCAGTTTTCAACCAATTTTCAACAAGATTTTCTAAATTTCACTTAATACATTTTCTTGCACATTTCGGGCCGCAAAAGCCATATCCGTTTTCATTTCTTCGATAACTCCAATGGTTTTCCCAGAATCGTCCTTTGAAATGTTCAAAAATATGCAAAATGACCTCAATTTTCAACCAATTTTCAACAAAATTTTCGAAATTTCACTTGATACATTTTCTTGCACATTTCGGGCCGCGGAAGCCATATCCGTTTTCATTTCTTCGATAACTCCAATGGTTTTCCCAGAATCGTCCATTGGAATGTTCAAAAATATGCAAAATTACCTTCATTTTCAACAAAATTTTCGAAATTTCACTTAATACATTTTCTTGCACATTTCGGGCCGCAGAAGCCATATCCGTTTTCATTTCTTCGATAACTCCAATGGTTTTCCCAGAATCGTCCTTTGAAATGTTCAAAAATATGCAAAATGACCTCAATTTTCACCCAATTTTCAACAAAATTTTCGAAATTTCACTTAATACATTTTCTTGCACATTTCGGGCCGCAGAAGCCATATCCGTTTTCATTTCTTCGATAACTCCAATGGTTTTCCCAGAATCGTAGTTTGAAATGTTCAAAAATATGTAAAATGACCTCAATTTTCAACCAATTTTCAACAAAATTTTCGAAATTTCACTTAATACATTTTCTTGCACATTTCGGGCCGCAGAAGCCATATCCGTTTTCATTTCTTCGATAACTCCTATGGTTTTCCCAGAATCGTCCTTTGAAATGTTCAAAAATATGCAAAATGACCTCAATTTTCAACCAATTTTCAACAAAATTTTCGAAATTTCACTTAATACATTTTCTTGCACATTTCGGGCCGCAGAAGCCATATCCGTTTTCATTTCTTCGATAACTCCAATGGTTTTCCCAGAATCGTAGTTTGAAATGTTCAAAAATATGCAAAATGACCTCAATTTTCAACCAATTTTCAACAAAATTTTCGAAATTTCACTTAATACATTTTCTTGCACATTTCGGGCCGCAGAAGCCATATCCGTTTTCATTTCTTCGATAACTCCAATGGTTTTCCCAGAATCGTACTTTGAAATGTTCAAAAATATGCAAAATGACCTCAGTTTTCAACCAATTTTCAACAAGATTTTCTAAATTTCACTTAATACATTTTCTTGCACATTTCGGGCCGCAAAAGCCATATCCGTTTTCATTTCTTCGATAACTCCAATGGTTTTCCCAGAATCGTCCTTTGAAATGTTCAAAAATATGCAAAATGACCTCAATTTTCAACCAATTTTCAACAAAATTTTCGAAATTTCACTTGATACATTTTCTTGCACATTTCGGGCCGCGGAAGCCATATCCGTTTTCATTTCTTCGATAACTCCAATGGTTTTCCCAGAATCGTCCATTGGAATGTTCAAAAATATGCAAAATTACCTTCATTTTCAACAAAATTTTCGAAATTTCACTTAATACATTTTCTTGCACATTTCGGGCCGCAGAAGCCATATCCGTTTTCATTTCTTCGATAACTCCAATGGTTTTCCCAGAATCGTCCTTTGAAATGTTCAAAAATATGCAAAATGACCTCAATCTTCAACCAATTTTCAACAAAATTTTCGAAATTTCACTTAATACATTTTGTTGCACATTTCGGGCCGCAGAAGCCATATCCGTTTTCATTTCTTCGATAACTCCAATGGTTTTCCCAGAATCGTAGTTTGAAATGTTCAAAAATATGCAAAATGACCTCAATTTTCAACCAATTTTCAACAAAATTTTCGAAATTTCACTTAATACATTTTCTTGCACATTTCGGGCCGCAGAAGCCATATCCGTTTTCATTTCTTCGATAACTCCAATGGTTTTCCCAGAATCGTAGTTTGAAATGTTCAAAAATATGCAAAATGACCTCAATTTTCAACCAATTTTCAACAAAATTTTCGAAATTTCACTTAATACATTTTCTTGGACATTTCAGGCCGCAGAAGCCATATCCGTTTTCATTTCTTCGATAACTCCAATGGTTTTCCCAGAATCGTAGTTTGAAATGTTCAAAAATATGCAAAATGACCTCAATTTTCAACCAATTTTCAACAAAATTTTCGAAATTTCACTTAATACATTTTCTTGCACATTTCGGGCCGCAGAAGCCATATCCGTTTTCATTTCTTCGATAACTCCAATGGTTTTCCCAGAATCGTACTTTGAAATGTTCAAAAATATGCAAAATGACCTCAGTTTTCAACCAATTTTCAACAAGATTTTCTAAATTTCACTTAATACATTTTCTTGCACATTTCGGGCCGCAAAAGCCATATCCGTTTTCATTTCTTCGATAACTCCAATGGTTTTCCCAGAATCGTCCTTTGAAATGTTCAAAAATATGCAAAATGACCTCAATTTTCAACCAATTTTCAACAAAATTTTCGAAATTTCACTTGATACATTTTCTTGCACATTTCGGGCCGCGGAAGCCATATCCGTTTTCATTTCTTCGATAACTCCAATGGTTTTCCCAGAATCGTCCATTGGAATGTTCAAAAATATGCAAAATTACCTTCATTTTCAACAAAATTTTCGAAATTTCACTTAATACATTTTCTTGCACATTTCGGGCCGCAGAAGCCATATCCGTTTTCATTTCTTCGATAACTCCAATGGTTTTCCCAGAATCGTCCTTTGAAATGTTCAAAAATATGCAAAATGACCTCAATTTTCACCCAATTTTCAACAAAATTTTCGAAATTTCACTTAATACATTTTCTTGCACATTTCGGGCCGCAGAAGCCATATCCGTTTTCATTTCTTCGATAACTCCAATGGTTTTCCCAGAATCGTCCTTTGGAATGTTCAAAAATATGCAAAATGACCTCAATTTTCAACCAATTTTCAACAAAATTTTCGAAAGTTCACTTAATACATTTTCTTGCACATTTCGGGCCGCAGAAGCCATATCCGTTTTCATTTCTTCGATAACTCCAATGGTTTTCCCAGAATCGTACTTTGAAATGTTCAAAAATATGCGAAATGACCTCAGTTTTCAACCAATTTTCAACAAGATTTTCGAAATTTCACTTAATACATTTTCTTGCACATTTCGGGCCGCAGAAGCCATATCCGTTTTCATTTCTTCGATAACTCCTATGGTTTTCCCAGAATCGTCCTTTGAAATGTTCAAAAATATGCAAAATGACCTCAATTTTCAACCAATTTTCAACAAAATTTTCGAAATTTCACTTAATACATTTTCTTGCACATTTCGGGCCGCAGAAGCCATATCCGTTTTCATTTCTTCGATAACTCCAATGGTTTTCCCAGAATCGTAGTTTGAAATGTTCAAAAATATGCAAAATGACCTCAATTTTCAACCAATTTTCAACAAAATTTTCGAAATTTCACTTAATACATTTTCTTGCACATTTCGGGCCGCAGAAGCCATATCCGTTTTCATTTCTTCGATAACTCCAATGGTTTTCCCAGAATCGTACTTTGAAATGTTCAAAAATATGCAAAAATGACCTCAGTTTTCAACCAATTTTCAACAAGATTTTCTAAATTTCACTTAATACATTTTCCTTTGCACATTTCGGGCCGCAAAAGCCATATCCGTTTTCATTTCTTCGATAACTCCAATGGTTTTCCCAGAATCGTCCTTTGAAATGTTCAAAAATATGCAAAATGACCTCAATTTTCAACCAATTTTCAACAAAATTTTCGAAATTTCACTTGATACATTTTCTTGCACATTTCGGGCCGCGGAAGCCATATCCGTTTTCATTTCTTCGATAACTCCAATGGTTTTCCCAGAATCGTCCATTGGAATGTTCAAAAATATGCAAAATTACCTTCATTTTCAACAAAATTTTCGAAATTTCACTTAATACATTTTCTTGCACATTTCGGGCCGCAGAAGCCATATCCGTTTTCATTTCTTCGATAACTCCAATGGTTTTCCCAGAATCGTCCTTTGAAATGTTCAAAAATATGCAAAATGACCTCAATCTTCAACCAATTTTCAACAAAATTTTCGAAATTTCACTTAATACATTTTCTTGCACATTTCGGGCCGCAGAAGCCATATCCGTTTTCATTTCTTCGATAACTCCAATGGTTTTCCCAGAATCGTAGTTTGAAATGTTCAAAAATATGCAAAATGACCTCAATTTTCAACCAATTTTCAACAAAATTTTCGAAATTTCACTTAATACATTTTCTTGGACATTTCAGGCCGCAGAAGCCATATCCGTTTTCATTTCTTCGATAACTCCAATGGTTTTCCCAGAATCGTCTTTTGAAATGTTCAAAAATATGCAAAATGACCTCAATTTTCAACCAATTTTCAACAAAATTTTCGAAATTTCACTTAATACATTTTCTTGCACATTTCGGGCCGCAGAAGCCATATCCGTTTTCATTTCTTCGATAACTCCAATGGTTTTCACAGAATCGTCCTTTGAAATGTTCAAAAATATGCAAAATGACCTCAATTTTCAACCAATTTTCAACAAAATTTTCGTAATTTCACATAATACATTTTCTTGCACATTTCGGGCCGCAGAAGCCATATCCGTTTTCATTTCTTCGATAACTCCAATGGTTTTCCCAGAATCGTCCTTTGAAATGTTCAAAAATATGCAAAATGACCTCAATTTTCAACCAATTTTCAACAAAATTTTCGAAATTTCACTTAATAAATTTTCTTGATTTCGGGCCGCAGAACCCATATCCGTTTTCATTTCTTGGATAACACCAATGGTTTTCCCAGAATCGTCCTTTGAAATGTTCAAAAATATGCAAAATGACCTCAATTTTCAACCAATTTTCAACAAAATTTTCGAAATTTCACGTAATACATTTTCTTGCACATTTCGGGCCGCAGAAGCCATATCCGTTTTCATTTCTTCGATAACTCCAATGGTTTTCCCAGAATCGTAGTTTGAAATGTTCAAAAATATGTAAAATGACCTCAATTTTCAACCAATTTTCAACAAAATTTTCGAAATTTCACTTAATACATTTTCTTGCACATTTCGGGCCGCAGAAGCCATATCCGTTTTCATTTCTTCGATAACTCCAATGGTTTTCCCAGAATCGTCTTTTGAAATTTCCAAAAATATGCAAAATGACCTCAATTTTCAACCAATTTTCAACAAAATTTTCGAAATTTCACTTAATACATTTTCTTGCACATTTCGGGCCGCAGAAGCCATATCCGTTTTCATTTCTTCGATAACTCCAATGGTTTTCCCAGAATCGTCCATTGGAATGTTCAAAAAATGCAAAATTACCTCCATTTTCAACAAAATTTTCGAAATTTCACTTAATACATTTTCTTGCACATTTCGGGCCGCAGAAGCCATATCCGTTTTCATTTCTTCGATAACTCAAATGGTTTTCCCAGAATCGTCCTTTGAAATGTTCAAAAATATGCAAAATGACCTCAATTTTCAACCAATTTTCAACAAAATTTTCGAAATTTCACTTAATACATTTTCTTGCACATTTCGGGCCGTAGAACCCATATCCGTTTTCATTTCTTGGATAACTCCAATGGTTTTCCCAGAATCGTCCTTTGAAATGTTCAAAAATATGCAAAATGACCTCAATTTTCAACCAATTTTCAACAAAATTTTCGAAATTTCACTTAATACATTTTCTTGCACATTTCGGGCCGCAGAAGCCATATCCGTTTTCATTTCTTCGATAACTCCAATGGTTTTCACAGAATCGTCCTTTGAAATGTTCAAAAATATGCAAAATGACCTCAATTTTCAACCAATTTTCAACAAAATTTTCATAATTTCACATAATACATTTTCTTGCACATTTCGGGCCGCAGAAGCCATATCCGTTTTCATTTCTTCGATAACTCCAATGGTTTTCCCAGAATCGTCCTTTGAAATGTTCAAAAATATGCAAAATGACCTCAATTTTCAACCAATTTTCAACAAAATTTTCGAAATTTCACTTAATACATTTTCTTGCACATTTCGGGCCGCAGAAGCCATATCCGTTTTCATTTCTTCGATAACTCCAATGGTTTTCCCAGAATCGTAGTTTGAAATGTTCAAAAATATGTAAAATGACCTCAATTTTCAACCAATTTTCAACAAAATTTTCGAAATTTCACTTAATACATTTTCTTGCACATTTCGGGCCGCAGAAGCCATATCCGTTTTCATTTCTTCGATAACTCCAATGGTTTTCCCAGAATCGTCTTTTGAAATTTCCAAAAATATGCAAAATGACCTCAATTTTCAACCAATTTTCAACAAAATTTTCGAAATTTCACTTAATACATTTTCTTGCACATTTCGGGCCGCAGAAGCCATATCCGTTTTCATTTCTTCGATAACTCCAATGGTTTTCCCAGAATCGTCCTTCGGAATGTTCAAAAATATGCAAAATTACCTCAATTTTCAACCAATTTTCAACAAAATTTTCGAAATTTCACTTAATACATTTTCTTGCACATTTCGGGCCGCAGAAGCCATATCCGTTTTCATTTCTTCGATAACTCCAATGGTTTTCCCAGAATCGTCCTTTGGAATGTTCAAAAATATGCAAAATTTCCTCAATTTTCAACCAATTTTCAACAAAATTTTCGAAATTTCACTTAATACATTTTCTTGCACATTTCGGGCCGCAGAAGCCATATCCGTTTTCATTTCTTCGATAACTCCAATGGTTTTCCCAGAATCGTCCTTTGAAATGTTCAAAAATATGCAAAATGACCTCAATTTTCAACCAATTTCCAACAAAATTTTCGAAATTTCACTTAATACATTTTCTTGCACATTTCGGGCCGCAGAAGCCATATCCGTTTTCATTTCTTCGATAACTCCAATGGTTTTCCCAGAATCGTCCATTGGAATGTTCAAAAATATGCAAAATTACCTCCATTTTCAACAAAATTTTCGAAATTTCACTTAATACATTTTCTTGCACATTTCGGGCCGCAGAAGCCATATCCGTTTTCATTTCTTCGATAACTCCAATGGTTTTCACAGAATCGTCCTTTGAAATGTTCAAAAATATGCAAAATGACCTCAATTTTCAACCAATTTTCAACAAAATTTTCGTAATTTCACATAATACATTTTCTTGCACATTTCGGGCCGCAGAAGCCATATCCGTTTTCATTTCTTCGATAACTCCAATGGTTTTCCCAGAATCGTCCTTTGAAATGTTCAAAAATATGCAAAATGACCTCAATTTTCAACCAATTTTCAACAGAATTTTCGAAATTTCACTTAATACATTTTCTTGCACATTTCGGGCCGCAGAAGCCATATCCGTTTTCATTTCTTCGATAACTCCAATGGTTTTCCCAGAATCGTAGTTTGAAATGTTCAAAAATATGTAAAATGACCTCAATTTTCAACCAATTTTCAACAAAATTTTCGAAATTTCACTTAATACATTTTCTTGCACATTTCGGGCCGCAGAAGCCATATCCGTTTTCATTTCTTCGATAACTCCAATGGTTTTCCCAGAATCGTCTTTTGAAATTTCCAAAAATATGCAAAATGACCTCAATTTTCAACCAATTTTCAACAAAATTTTAGAAATTTCACTTAATACATTTTCTTGCACATTTCGGGCCGCAGAAGCCATATCCGTTTTCATTTCTTCGATAACTCCAATGGTTTTCCCAGAATCGTCCATTGGAATGTTCAAAAATATGCAAAATTACCTCCATTTTCAACAAAATTTTCGAAATTTAACTTAATACATTTTCTTGCACATTTCGGGCCGCAGAAGCCATATCCGTTTTCATTTCTTCGATAACTCCAATGGTTTTCACAGAATCGTCCTTTGAAATGTTCAAAAATATGCAAAATGACCTCAATTTTCAACCAATTTTCAACAAAATTTTCGTAATTTCACATAATACATTTTCTTGCACATTTTGGCCGCAGAAGCCATATCCGTTTTCATTTCTTCGATAACTCCAATGGTTTTCCCAGAATCGTCCTTTGAAATGTTCAAAAATATGCAAAATGACCTCAATTTTCAACCGATTTTCAACAAAATTTTCGAAATTTCACTTAATACATTTTCTTGCACATTTCGGGCCGCAGAACCCATATCCGTTTTCATTTCTTGGATAACTCCAATGGTTTTCCCAGAATCGTCCTTTGAAATGTTCAAAAATATGCAAAATGACCTCAATTTTCAACCAATTTTCAACAAAATTTTCGAAATTTCACTTAATACATTTTCTTGCACATTTCGGGCCGCAGAAGCCATATCCGTTTTCATTTCTTCGATAACTCCAATGGTTTTCACAGAATCGTCCTTTGAAATGTTCAAAAATATGCAAAATGACCTCAATTTTCAACCAATTTTCAACAAAATTTTCGTAATTTCACATAATACATTTTCTTGCACATTTCGGGCCGCAGAAGCCATATCCGTTTTCATTTCTTCGATAACTCCAATGGTTTTCCCAGAATCGTCCTTTGAAATGTTCAAAAATATGCAAAATGACCTCAATTTTCAACCAATTTTCAACAAAATTTTCGAAATTTCACTTAATACATTTTCTTGCACATTTCGGGCCGCAGAAGCCATATCCGTTTTCATTTCTTCGATAACTCCAATGGTTTTCCCAGAATCGTCCTTTGAAATGTTCAAAAATATGCAAAATGACCTCAATTTTCTACCAATTTTCAACAAAATTTTCGAAATTTCACTTAATACATTTTCTTGCACATTTCGGGCCGCAGAAGCCATATCCGTTTTCATTTCTTCGATAACTCCAATGGTTTTCCCAGAATCGTCCATTGGAATGTTCAAAAATATGCAAAATTACCTCCATTTTCAACAAAATTTTCGAAATTTCACTTAATACATTTTCTTGCACATTTCGGGCCGCAGAAGCCATATCCGTTTTCATTTCTTCGATAACTCCAATGGTTTTCTCAGAATCGTCCATTGGAATGTTCAAAAATATGCAAAATTACCTCCATTTTCAACAAAATTTTCGAAATTTCACTTAATACATTTTCTTGCACATTTCGGGCCGCAGAAGCCATATCCGTTTTCATTTCTTCGATAACTCCAATGGTTTTCACAGAATCGTCCTTTGAAATGTTCAAAAATATGCAAAATGACCTCAATTTTCAACCAATTTTCAACAAAATTTTCGTAATTTCACATAATACATTTTCTTGCACATTTTGGGCCGCAGAAGCCATATCCGTTTTCATTTCTTCGATAACTCCAATGGTTTTCCCAGAATCGTCCTTTGAAATGTTCAAAAATATGCAAAATGACCTCAATTTTCAACCAATTTTCAACAAAATTTTCGAAATTTCACTTAATACATTTTCTTGCACATTTCGGGCCGCAGAACCCATATCCGTTTTCATTTCTTGGATAACTCCAATGGTTTTCCCAGAATCGTCCTTTGAAATGTTCAAAAATATGCAAAATGACCTCAATTTTCAACCAATTTTCAACAAAATTTTCGAAATTTCACTTAATACATTTTCTTGCACATTTCGGGCCGCAGAAGCCATATCCGTTTTCATTTCTTCGATAACTCCAATGGTTTTCCCAGAATCGTCCTTTGGAATGTTCAAAAATATGCAAAATTTCCTCAATTTTCAACCAATTTTCAACAAAATTTTCGAAATTTCACTTAATACATTTTCTTGCACATTTCGGGCCGCAGAAGCCATATCCGTTTTCATTTCTTCGATAACTCCAATGGTTTTCCCAGAATCGTCCTTTGAAATGTTCAAAAATATGCAAAATGACCTCAATTTTCAACCAATTTTCAACAAAATTTTCGAAATTTCACTTAATACATTTTCTTGCACATTTCGGGCCGCAGAAGCCATATCCATTTTCATTTCTTCGATAACTCCAATGGTTTTCCCAGAATCGTCCTTTGAAATGTTCAGAAATATGCAAAATGACCTCAATTTTCAACCAATTTTCAACAAAATTTTCGAAATTTCACTTAATACATTTTCTTGCACATTTCGGGCCGCAGAAGCCATATCCGTTTTCATTTCTTCGATAACTCCAATGGTTTTCCCAGAATCGTCCATTGGAATGTTCAAAAATATGCAAAATTACCTCCATTTTCAACAAAATTTTCGAAATTTCACTTAATACATTTTCTTGCATATTTCGGGCCGCAGAAACCATATCCGTTTTCATTTCTTCGATAACTCCAATGGTTTTCACAGAATCGTCCTTTGAAATGTTCAAAAATATGCAAAATGACCTCAATTTTCAACCAATTTTCAACAAAATTTTCGAAATTTCACTTAATACATTTTCTTGCACATTTCGGGCCGCAGAAGCCATATCCGTTTTCATTTCTTCGATAACTCCAATGGTTTTCCCAGAATCGTTCTTTGAAATGTTCAAAAATATGCAAAATGACCTCAATTTTCTACCAATTTTCAACAAAATTTTCGAAATTTCACTTAATACATTTTCTTGCACATTTCGGGCCGCAGAAGCCATATCCGTTTTCATTTCTTCGATAACTCCAATGGTTTTCCCAGAATCGTCCTTTGAAATGTTCAAAAATATGCAAAATGACCTCAATTTTCAACCAATTTTCAACAAAATTTTCGAAATTTCACTTAATACATTTTCTTGCACATTTCGGGCCGCAGAAGCCATATCCGTTTTCATTTCTTCGATAACTCCAATGGTTTTCCCAGAATCGTCCTTTGAAATGTTCAAAAATATGCAAAATGACCTCAATTTTCAACCAATTTTCAACAAAATTTTCGAAATTTCACTTAATACATTTTCTTGCACATTTCGGGCCGCAGAAGCCATATCCGTTTTCATTTCTTCGATAACTCCAATGGTTTTCCCAGAATCGTCCTTTGAAATGTTCAGAAATATGCAAAATGACCTCAATTTTCAACCAATTTTCAACAAAATTTTCGAAATTTCACTTAATACATTTTCTTGCACATTTCGGGCCGCAGAAGCCATATCCGTTTTCATTTCTTCGATAACTCCTATGGTTTTCCCAGAATCGTCCTTTGAAATGTTCAAAAATATGCAAAATGACCTCAATTTTCAACCAATTTTCAACAAAATTTTCGAAATTTCACTTAATACATTTTCTTGCACATTTCGGGCCGCAGAAGCCATATCCGTTTTCATTTCTTCGATAACTCCAATGGTTTTCCCAGAATCGTAGTTTGAAATGTTCAAAAATATGCAAAATGACCTCAATTTTCAACCAATTTTCAACAAAATTTTCGAAATTTCACTTAATACATTTTCTTGCACATTTCGGGCCGCAGAAGCCATATCCGTTTTCATTTCTTCGATAACTCCAATGGTTTTCCCAGAATCGTACTTTGAAATGTTCAAAAATATGCAAAATGACCTCAGTTTTCAACCAATTTTCAACAAGATTTTCGAAATTTCACTTAATACATTTTCTTGCACATTTCGGGCCGCAGAAGCCATATCCGTTTTCATTTCTTCGATAATTCCTATGGTTTTCCCAGAATCGTCCTTTTAAATGTTCAAAAATATGCAAAATGACCTCAATTTTCAACCAATTTTCAACAAGATTTTCGAAATTTCACTTAATACATTTTCTTGCACATTTCGGGCCGCAGAAGCCATATCCGTTTTCATTTCTTCGATAACTCCTATGGTTTTCCCAGAATCGTCCTTTGAAATGTTCAAAAATATGCAAAATGACCTCAATTTTCAACCAATTTTCAACAAAATTTTCGAAATTTCACTTAATACATTTTCTTGCACATTTCGGGCCGCAGAAGCCATATCCGTTTTCATTTCTTCGATAACTCCAATGGTTTTCCCAGAATCGTCCTTTGGAATGTTCAAAAATATGCAAAATTACCTCAATTATCAACCAATTTTCAACAAAATTTTCGAAATTTCACTTAATACATTTTCTTGCACATTTCGGGCCGCAGAAGCCATATCCGTTTTCATTTCTTCGATAACTCCAATGGTTTTCCCAGAATCGTCCTTTGGAATGTTCAAAAATATGCAAAATTTCCTCAATTTTCAACCAATTTTCAACAAAATTTTCGAAATTTCACTTAATACATTTTCTTGCACATTTCGGGCCGCAGAAGCCATATCCGTTTTCATTTCTTCGATAACTCCAATGGTTTTCCCAGAATCGTCCTTTGAAATGTTCAAAAATATGCAAAATGACCTCAATTTTCAACCAATTTTCAACAAAATTTTCGAAATTTCACTTAATACATTTTCTTGCACATTTCGGGCCGCAGAAGCCATATCCATTTTCATTTCTTCGATAACTCCAATGGTTTTCCCAGAATCGTCCTTTGAAATGTTCAGAAATATGCAAAATGACCTCAATTTTCAACCAATTTTCAACAAAATTTTCGAAATTTCACTTAATACATTTTCTTGCACATTTCGGGCCGCAGAAGCCATATCCGTTTTCATTTCTTCGATAACTCCAATGGTTTTCCCAGAATCGTCCATTGGAATGTTCAAAAATATGCAAAATTACCTCCATTTTCAACAAAATTTTCGAAATTTCACTTAATACATTTTCTTGCACATTTCGGGCCGCAGAAACCATATCCGTTTTCATTTCTTCGATAACTCCAATGGTTTTCACAGAATCGTCCTTTGAAATGTTCAAAAATATGCAAAATGACCTCAATTTTCAACCAATTTTCAACAAAATTTTCGAAATTTCACTTAATACATTTTCTTGCACATTTCGGGCCGCAGAAGCCATATCCGTTTTCATTTCTTCGATAACTCCAATGGTTTTCCCAGAATCGTCCTTTGAAATGTTCAAAAATATGCAAAATGACCTCAATTTTCTACCAATTTTCAACAAAATTTTCGAAATTTCACTTAATACATTTTCTTGCACATTTCGGGCCGCAGAAGCCATATCCGTTTTCATTTCTTCGATAACTCCAATGGTTTTCCCAGAATCGTCCTTTGAAATGTTCAAAAATATACAAAATGACCTCAATTTTCAACCAATTTTCAACAAAATTTTCGAAATTTCACTTAATACATTTTCTTGCACATTTCGGGCCGCAGAAGCCATATCCGTTTTCATTTCTTCGATAACTCCAATGGTTTTCCCTGAATCGTCCTTTGAAATGTTCAGAAATATGCAAAATGACCTCAATTTTCAACCAATTTTCAACAAAATTTTCGAAATTTCACTTAATACATTTTCTAGCACATTTCGGGCCGCAGAAGCCATATCCGTTTTCATTTCTTCGATAACTCCAATGGTTTTCCCAGAATCGTCCTTTGAAATGTTCAAAAATATGCAAAATGACCTCAATTTTCAACCAATTTTCAACAAAATTTTCGAAATTTCACTTAATACATTTTCTTGCACATTTCGGGCCGCAGAAGCCATATCCGTTTTCATTTCTTCGATAACTCCAATGGTTTTCCCAGAATCGTCCTTTGAAATGTTCAAAAATATGCAAAATGACCTCAATTTTCAACCAATTTTCAACAAAATTTTCGAAATTTCACTTAATACATTTTCTTGCACATTTCGGGCCGCAGAAGCCATATCCGTTTTCATTTCTTCGATAACTCCAATGGTTTTCCCAGAATCGTCCTTTGAAATGTTCAGAAATATGCATATTGACCTCAATTTTCAACCAATTTTCAACAAAATTTTCGAAATTTCACTTAATACATTTTCTTGCACATTTCGGGCCGCAGAAGCCATATCCGTTTTCATTTCTTCGATAACTCCTATGGTTTTCCCAGAATCGTCCTTTGAAATGTTCAAAAATATGCAAAATGACCTCAATTTTCAACCAATTTTCAACAAAATTTTCGAAATTTCACTTAATACATTTTCTTGCACATTTCGGGCCGCAGAAGCCATATCCGTTTTCATTTCTTCGATAACTCCAATGGTTTTCCCAGAATCGTAGTTTGAAATGTTCAAAAATATGCAAAATGACCTCAATTTTCAACCAATTTTCAACAAAATTTTCGAAATTTCACTTAATACATTTTCTTGCACATTTCGGGCCGCAGAAGCCATATCCGTTTTCATTTCTTCGATAACTCCAATGGTTTTCCCAGAATCGTACTTTGAAATGTTCAAAAATATGCAAAATGACCTCAGTTTTCAACCAATTTTCAACAAGATTTTCGAAATTTCACTTAATACATTTTCTTGCACATTTCGGGCCGCAGAAGCCATATCCGTTTTCATTTCTTCGATAATTCCTATGGTTTTCCCAGAATCGTCCTTTTAAATGTTCAAAAATATGCAAAATGACCTCAATTTTCAACCAATTTTCAACAAGATTTTCGAAATTTCACTTAATACATTTTCTTGCACATTTCGGGCCGCAGAAGCCATATCCGTTTTCATTTCTTCGATAACTCCTATGGTTTTCCCAGAATCGTCCTTTGAAATGTTCAAAAATATGCAAAATGACCTCAATTTTCAACCAATTTTCAACAAAATTTTCGAAATTTCACTTAATAAATTTTCTTGCACATTTCGGGCAGCAGAAGCCATATCCGTTTTCATTTCTTCGATAACTCCAATGGTTTTCCCAGAATCGTCCTTTGGAATGTTCAAAAATATGATATGATATTATACTATTCGTTAGTCCGATCGATATTGGAATTCAATTGTGTCAACTGGTCACCGTTTTATATCACTCACATAAGCCGAATTGAAGCTGTCAGGGTCAAACTTTTAAAATATGTCAAATATAAGTTGTGTGGTGATGGTATTTTGTTAGCTGATACAGACCTTGTTGCATCTTATCTGTCAGTACATACACTAGAAAGTCGTCGTAAGTATCACAAACTATGTTTTCTTTTTAAATTATTAAAAGGTTTAATTGAAGCCCCCATATTGCTAGCGTTGGTAGGTCTTAATGTGTCAATCCGTAAGGTTCGTACGCCTAGGCTGTTTTTAATACCAGTTCATAAAACGAATTATGCATTACATTCGCCTCTAAATAGCGTTTTGATGATTGCTAACGAATGCAACACTTTAGAGTTTTTTGGTATCTCCCTCAACGCCTTCAAGAAAGAATGTCGCAAATTGTTACTATTATGTTAATATGAATTGTTATGTTAATATTTTGTTATGTACTTTATGT
This sequence comes from Zophobas morio, assembly GCF_036711695.1. NCBI lineage: Eukaryota > Metazoa > Arthropoda > Insecta > Coleoptera > Tenebrionidae > Zophobas > Zophobas morio. The sequence continues at coordinate 11,910 of NW_026973141.1, read as the reverse complement.
AATGCCTTTACATCTTTCGGCGTAATAAAGCACTATTATTATTATTAATATGCAAAATTACCTCAATTTTCAACCAATTTTCAACAAAATTTTCGAAATTTCACTTAATACATTTTCTTGCACATTTCGGGCCGCAGAAGCCATATCCGTTTTCGTTTCTTCGATAACTCCAATGGTTTTCCCAGAATCGTCCATTGGAATGTTCAAAAATATGCAAAATTACCTCCATTTTCAACAAAATTTTCTAAATTTCACTTAATACATTTTCTTGCACATTTCGGGCCGCAAAAGCCATATCCGTTTTCATTTCTTCGATAACTCCAATGGTTTTCCCAGAATCGTCCTTTGAAATGTTCAAAAATATGCAAAATGACCTCAATTTTCAACCAATTTTCAACAAAATTTTCGAAATTTCACTTGATACATTTTCTTGCACATTTCGGGCCGCGGAAGCCATATCCGTTTTCATTTCTTCGATAACTCCAATGGTTTTCCCAGAATCGTCCATTGGAATGTTCAAAAATATGCAAAATTACCTCCATTTTCAACAAAATTTTCGAAATTTCACTTAATACATTTTCTTGCACATTTCGGGCCGCAGAAGCCATATCCGTTTTCATTTCTTCGATAACTCCAATGGTTTTCCCAGAATCGTCCTTTGAAATGTTCAAAAATATGCAAAATGACCTCAATTTTCAACCAATTTTCAACAAAATTTTCGAAATTTCACTTAATACATTTTCTTGCACATTTCGGGCCGCAGAAGCCATATCCGTTTTCATTTCTTCGATAACTCCAATGGTTTTCCCAAATCGTCCTTTGAAATGTTCAAAAATATGCAAAATGACCTCAACTTTCAACCAATTTTCAACAACATTTTCGAAATTTTACTTATTACATTTTCTTGCACATTTCGGGCCGCAGAAGCCATATCCGTTTTCATTTCTTCGATAACTCCAATGGTTTTCCCAGAATCGTCCTTTGGAATGTTCAAAAATATGCAAAATTACCTCAATTTTCAACCAATTTTCAACAAAATTTTCGAAATTTCACTTAATACATTTTCTTGCACATTTCGGGCCGCAGAAGCCATATCCGTTTTCATTTCTTCGATAACTCCAATGGTTTTCCCAGAATCGTCCTTTGAAATGTTCAAAAATATGCAAAATGACCTCAATCTTCAACCAATTTTCAACAAAATTTTCGAAATTTCACTTAATACATTTTGTTGCACATTTCGGGCCGCAGAAGCCATATCCGTTTTCATTTCTTCGATAACTCCAATGGTTTTCCCAGAATCGTCCTTTGAAATGTTCAAAAATATGCAAAATGACCTCAATTTTCAACCAATTTTCAACAAAATTTTCGAAATTTCACTTAATACATTTTCTTGCACATTTCGGGCCGCAGAAGCCATATCCGTTTTCATTTCTTCGATAACTCCAATGGTTTTCCCAGAATCGTCCTTTGAAATGTTCAAAAATATGCAAAATGACCTCAATTTTCAACCAATTTTCAACAAAATTTTCGAAATTTCACTTAATACATTTTCTTGCACATTTCGGGCCGCAGAAGCCATATCCGTTTTCATTTCTTCGATAACTCCAATGGTTTTCCCAGAATCGTAGTTTGAAATGTTCAAAAATATGCAAAATGACCTCAATTTTCAACCAATTTTCAACAAAATTTTCGAAATTTCACTTAATACATTTTCTTGGACATTTCAGGCCGCAGAAGCCATATCCGTTTTCATTTCTTCGATAACTCCAATGGTTTTCCCAGAATCGTCTTTTGAAATGTTCAAAAATATGCAAAATGACCTCAATTTTCAACCAATTTTCAACAAAATTTTCGAAATTTCACTTAATACATTTTCTTGCACATTTCGGGCCGCAGAAGCCATATCCGTTTTCATTTCTTCGATAACTCCAATGGTTTTCCCAGAATCGTCCATTGGAATGTTCAAAAATATGCAAAATTACCTCCATTTTCAACAAAATTTTCGAAATTTCACTTAATACATTTTCTTGCACATTTCGGGCCGCAGAAGCCATATCCGTTTTCATTTCTTCGATAACTCCAATGGTTTTCACAGAATCGTCCTTTGAAATGTTCAAAAATATGCAAAATGACCTCAATTTTCAACCAATTTTCAACAAAATTTTCGTAATTTCACATAATACATTTTCTTGCACATTTCGGGCCGCAGAAGCCATATCCGTTTTCATTTCTTCGATAACTCCAATGGTTTTCCCAGAATCGTCCTTTGAAATGTTCAAAAATATGCAAAATGACCTCAATTTTCAACCAATTTTCAACAAAATTTTCGAAATTTCACTTAATACATTTTCTTGCACATTTCGGGCCGCAGAACCCATATCCGTTTTCATTTCTTGGATAACTCCAATGGTTTTCCCAGAATCGTCCTTTGAAATGTTCAAAAATATGCAAAATGACCTCAATTTTCAACCAATTTTCAACAAAATTTTCGAAATTTCACTTAATACATTTTCTTGCACATTTCGGGCCGCAGAAGCCATATCCGTTTTCATTTCTTCGATAACTCCAATGGTTTTCCCAGAATCGTAGTTTGAAATGTTCAAAAATATGTAAAATGACCTCAATTTTCAACCAATTTTCAACAAAATTTTCGAAATTTCACTTAATACATTTTCTTGCACATTTCGGGCCGCAGAAGCCATATCCGTTTTCATTTCTTCGATAACTCCAATGGTTTTCCCAGAATCGTCCATTGGAATGTTCAAAAATATGCAAAATTACCTCCATTTTCAACAAAATTTTCGAAATTTCACTTAATACATTTTCTTGCACATTTCGGGCCGCAGAAGCCATATCCGTTTTCATTTCTTCGATAACTCCAATGGTTTTCCCAGAATCGTCCTTTGAAATGTTCAAAAATATGCAAAATGACCTCAATTTTCAACCAATTTTCAACAAAATTTTCGAAATTTCACTTAATACATTTTCTTGCACATTTCGGGCCGCAGAACCCATATCCGTTTTCATTTCTTGGATAACTCCAATGGTTTTCCCAGAATCGTCCTTTGAAATGTTCATAAATATGCAAAATGACCTCAATTTTCAACCAATTTTCAACAAAATTTTCGAAATTTCACTTAATACATTTTCTTGCACATTTCGGGCCGCAGAAGCCATATCCGTTTTCATTTCTTCGATAACTCCAATGGTTTTCACAGAATCGTCCTTTGAAATGTTCAAAAATATGCAAAATGACCTCAATTTTCAACCAATTTTCAACAAAATTTTCATAATTTCACATAATACATTTTCTTGCACATTTCGGGCCGCAGAAGCCATATCCGTTTTCATTTCTTCGATAACTCCAATGGTTTTCCCAGAATCGTCCTTTGAAATGTTCAAAAATATGCAAAATGACCTCAATTTTCAACCAATTTTCAACAAAATTTTCGAAATTTCACTTAATACATTTTCTTGCACATTTCGGGCCGCAGAACCCATATCCGTTTTCATTTCTTGGATAACTCCAATGGTTTTCCCAGAATCGTCCTTTGAAATGTTCAAAAATATGCAAAATGACCTCAATTTTCAACCAATTTTCAACAAAATTTTCGAAATTTCACTTAATACATTTTCTTGCACATTTCGGGCCGCAGAAGCCATATCCGTTTTCATTTCTTCGATAACTCCAATGGTTTTCCCAGAATCGTAGTTTGAAATGTTCAAAAATATGTAAAATGACCTCAATTTTCAACCAATTTTCAACAAAATTTTCGAAATTTCACTTAATACATTTTCTTGCACATTTCGGGCCGCAGAAGCCATATCCGTTTTCATTTCTTCGATAACTCCAATGGTTTTCCCAGAATCGTCTTTTGAAATTTCCAAAAATATGCAAAATGACCTCAATTTTCAACCAATTTTCAACAAAATTTTCGAAATTTCACTTAATACATTTTCTTGCACATTTCGGGCCGCAGAAGCCATATCCGTTTTCATTTCTTCGATAACTCCAATGGTTTTCCCAGAATCGTCCTTTGGAATGTTCAAAAATATGCAAAATTACCTCAATTTTCAACCAATTTTCAACAAAATTTTCGAAATTTCACTTAATACATTTTCTTGCACATTTCGGGCCGCAGAAGCCATATCCGTTTTCATTTCTTCGATAACTCCAATGGTTTTCCCAGAATCGTCCTTTGGAATGTTCAAAAATATGCAAAATTACCTCAATTTTCAACCAATTTTCAACAAAATTTTCGAAATTTCACTTAATACATTTTCTTGCACATTTCGGGCCGCAGAAGCCATATCCGTTTTCATTTCTTCGATAACTCCAATGGTTTTCCCAGAATCGTCCTTTGAAATGTTCAAAAATATGCAAAATGACCTCAATCTTCAACCAATTTTCAACAAAATTTTCGAAATTTCACTTAATACATTTTGTTGCACATTTCGGGCCGCAGAAGCCATATCCGTTTTCATTTCTTCGATAACTCCAATAGTTTTCCCAGAATCGTCCTTTGAAATGTTCAAAAATATGCAAAATGACCTCAATTTTCTACCAATTTTCAACAAAATTTTCGAAATTTCACTTAATACATTTTCTTGCACATTTCGGGCCGCAGAAGCCATATCCGTTTTGATTTCTTCGATAACTCCAATGGTTTTCCCAGAATCGTAGTTTGAAATGTTCAAAAATATGCAAAATGACCTCAATTTTCAACCAATTTTCAACAAAATTTTCGAAATTTCACTTAATACATTTTCTTGCACATTTCGGGCCGCAGAAGCCATATCCGTTTTCATTTCTTCGATAACTCCAATGGTTTTCCCAGAATCGTCCTTTGAAATGTTCAAAAATATGCAAAATGACCTCAATTTTCAACCAATTTTCAACAAAATTTTCGAAATTTCACTTAATACATTTTCTTGCACATTTCGGGCCGCAGAAGCCATATCCGTTTTCATTTCTTCGATAACTCCAATGGTTTTCCCAGAATCGTCCTTTGAAATGTTCAAAAATATGCAAAATGACCTCAACTTTCAACCAATTTTCAACAAAATTTTCGAAATTTCACTTATTACATTTTCTTGCACATTTCGGGCCGCAGAAGCCATATCCGTTTTCATTTCTTCGATAACTCCAATGGTTTTCCCAGAATCGTCCTTTGGAATGTTCAAAAATATGCAAAATTACCTCAATTTTCAACCAATTTTCAACAAAATTTTCGAAATTTCACTTAATACATTTTCTTGCACATTTCGGGCCGCAGAAGCCATATCCGTTTTCATTTCTTCGATAACTCCAATGGTTTTCCCAGAATCGTCCTTTGGAATGTTCAAAAATATGCAAAATTACCTCAATTATCAACCAATTTTCAACAAAATTTTCGAAATTTCACTTAATACATTTTCTTGCACATTTCGGGCCGCAGAAGCCATATCCGTTTTCATTTCTTCGATAACTCCAATGGTTTTCCCAGAATCGTCCTTTGGAATGTTCAAAAATATGCAAAATTTCCTCAATTTTCAACCAATTTTCAACAAAATTTTCGAAATTTCACTTAATACATTTTCTTGCACATTTCGGGCCGCAGAAGCCATATCCGTTTTCATTTCTTCGATAACTCCAATGGTTTTCCCAGAATCGTCCTTTGAAATGTTCAAAAATATGCAAAATGACCTCAATTTTCAACCAATTTTCAACAAAATTTTCGAAATTTCACTTAATACATTTTCTTGCACATTTCGGGCCGCAGAAGCCATATCCGTTTTCATTTCTTCGATAACTCCAATGGTTTTCCCAGAATCGTAGTTTGAAATGTTCAAAAATATGTAAAATGACCTCAATTTTCAACCAATTTTCAACAAAATTTTCGAAATTTCACTTAATACATTTTCTTGCAAATTTCGGGCCGCAGAAGCCATATCTGTTTTCATTTCTTCGATAACTCCAATGGTTTTCCCAGAATCGTCTTTTGAAATTTCCAAAAATATGCAAAATGACCTCAATTTTCAACCAATTTTCAACAAAATTTTCGAAATTTCACTTAATACATTTTCTTGCACATTTCGGGCCGCAGAAGCCATATCCGTTTTCATTTCTTCGACAACTCCAATGGTTTTCCCAGAATCGTCCTTTGAAATGTTCAAAAATATGCAAAATGACCTCAATTTTCAACCAATTTTCAACAAAATTTTCGAAATTTCACTTAATACATTTTCTTGCACATTTCGGGCCGCAGAAGCCATATCCGTTTGCATTTCTTCGATAACTCCAATGGTTTTCCCAGAATCGTCCTTTGAAATGTTCAAAAATATGCAAAATGACCTCAATTTTCAACCAATTTTCAACAAAATTTTCGAAATTTCACTTAATACATTTTCTTGCACATTTCGGGCCGCAGAAGCCATATCCGTTTTCATTTCTTCGATAACTCCAATGGTTTTCCCAGAATCGTCCTTTGAAATGTTCAAAAATATGCAAAATGACCTCAATTTTCTACCAATTTTCAACAAAATTTTCGAAATTTCACTTAATACATTTTCTTGCACATTTCGGGCCGCAGAAGCCATATCCGTTTTCATTTCTTCGATAACTCCAATGGTTTTCCCAGAATCGTCCTTTGGAATGTTCAAAAATATGCAAAATTTCCTCAATTTTCAACCAATTTTCAACAAAATTTTCGAAATTTCACTTAATACATTTTCTTGCACATTTCGGGTCGCAGAAGCCATATCCGTTTTCATTTCTTCGATCACTCCAATGGTTTTCCCAGAATCGTCCTTTGAAATGTTCAAAAATATGCAAAATGACCTCAATTTTCAACCAATTTTCAACAAAATTTTCGAAATTTCACTTAATACATTTTCTTGCACATTTCGGGCCGCAGAAGCCATATCCGTTTTCATTTCTTCGATAACTCCAATGGTTTTCCCAGAATCGTCCTTTGAAATGTTCAAAAATATGCAAAATGACCTCAATTTTCTACCAATTTTCAACAAAATTTTCGAAATTTCACTTAATACATTTTCTTGCACATTTCGGGCCGCAGAAGCCATATCCGTTTTCATTTCTTCGATAACTCCAATGGTTTTCCCAGAATCGTCCTTTGAAATGTTCAAAAATATGCAAAATGACCTCAATTTTCAACCAATTTTCAACAAAATTTTCGAAATTTCACTTAATACATTTTCTTGCACATTTCGGGCCGCAGAAGCCATATCCGTTTTCATTTCTTCGATAACTCCAATGGTTTTCCCAGAATCGTCCTTTGAAATGTTCAGAAATATGCAAAATGACCTCAATTTTCAACCAATTTTCAACAAAATTTTCGAAATTTCACTTAATACATTTTCTTGCACATTTCGGGCCGCAGAAGCCATATCCGTTTTCATTTCTTCGATAACTCCAATGGTTTTCCCAGAATCGTAGTTTGAAATGTTCAAAAATATGCAAAATGACCTCAATTTTCAACCAATTTTCAACAAAATTTTCGAAATTTCACTTAATACATTTTCTTGCACAATTCGGGCCGCAGAAGCCATATCCGTTTTCATTTCTTCGATAACTCCAATGGTTTTCCCAGAATCGTCTTTTGAAATGTCCAAAAATATGCAAAATGACCTCAATTTTCAACCAATTTTCAACAAAATTTCGAAATTTCACTTAATACATTTTCTTGCACATTTCGGGCCGCAGAAGCCATATCCGTTTTCATTTCTTCGATAACTCCAATGGTTTTCCCAGAATCGTCCTTTGAAATGTTCAAAAATATGCAAAATGACCTCAATTTTCAACCAATTTTCAACAAAATTTTCGAAATTTCACTTAATACATTTTCTTGCACATTTCGGGCCGCAGAAGCCATATCCGTTTTCATTTCTTCGATAACTCCAATGGTTTTCCCAGAATCGTCCTTTGGAATGTTCAAAAATATGCAAAAATACCTCAATTTTTTACCAATTTTCAACAACATTTTCGAAATTTCACTTAATACATTTTCTTGCACATTTCGGGCCGCAGAAGGCATATCCGTTTTCATTTCTTCGATAACTCCAATGGTTTTCCCAGAATCGTCCTTTGAAATGTTCAAAAATATGCAAAATGACCTCAATTTTCAACCAATTTTCAACAAAATTTTCGAAATTTCACTTAATAAATTTTCTTGCACATTTCGGGCCGCAGAAGCCATATCCGTTTTCATTTCTTCGATTACTCTAATGGTTTTCCCAGAATCGTCCTTTGAAATGTTCGAAAATATGCAAAATGACCTCAATTTTCTACCAATTTTCAACAAAATTTTCGAAATTTCACTTAATACATTTTCTTGCACATTTCGGGTAGCAGAAGCCATATCCGTTTTCATTTCTTCGATAACTCCAACGGTTTTCCCAGAATCGTCCTTTGGAATGTTCAAAAATATGCAAAATTACCTCAATTTTCAACCAATTTTCAACAAAATTTTCGAAATTTCACTTAATACATTTTCTTGCACATTTCGGGCCGCAGAAGCCATATCCGTTTTCATTTCTTCGATAACTCCAATGGTTTTCCCAGAATCGTCCTTTGAAATGTTCAAAAATATGCAAAATGACCTCAATTTTCAACCAATTTTCAACAAAATTTTCGAAATTTCACTTAATATATTTTCTTGCACATTTCGGGCCGCAGAAGCCATATCCGTTTTCATTTCTTCGATAACTCCAATGGTTTTCCCAGAATCGTCCTTTGAAATGTTCAAAAATATGCAAAATGACCTCAACTTTCAAACAATTTTCAACAAAATTTTCGAAATTTCACTTATTACATTTTCTTGCACATTTCGGGCCGCAGAAGCCATATCCGTTTTCATTTCTTCGATAACTCCAATGGTTTTCCCAGAATCGTCCTTTGAAATGTTCAAAAATATGCAAAATGACCTCAATTTTCAACCAATTTTCAACAAAATTTTCGAAATTTCACTTAATATATTTTCTTGCACATTTCGGGCCGCAGAAGCCATATCCGTTTTCATTTCTTCGATAACTCCAATGGTTTTCCCAGAATCGTCCTTTGAAATGTTCAAAAATATGCAAAATGATCTCAATTTTCAACCAATTTTCAACAAAATTTTCGAAATTTCACTTAATACATTTTCTTGCACATTTCGGCCCGCAGAAGCCATATCCGTTTTCATTTCTTCGATAACTCCAATGGTTTTCCCATAATCGTCTTTTGAAATGTTCAAAAATATGCAAAATGACCTCAATTTTCAACCAATTTTCAACAAAATTTTCGAAATTTCACTTAATACATTTTCTTGCACATTTCGGGCAGCAGAAGCCATATCCGTTTTCATTTCTTCGATAACTCCAATGGTTTTCCCAGAATCGTCCTTTGGAATGTTCAAAAATATGCAAAATTACCTCAATTTTCAACCAATTTTCAACAAAATTTTCGAAATTTTACTTAATACATTTTCTTGCACATTTCGGGCTGCAGAAGCCATATCCGTTTTCATTTCTTCGATAACTCCAATGGTTTTCCCAGAATCGTCATTTGAAATGTTCAAAAATATGCAAAATGACCTCAATTTTCAACCAATTTTCAACAAAATTTTCGAAATTTCACTTAATACATTTTCTTCCACATTTCGGGCCGCAGAAGCCATATCCGTTTTCATTTCTTCGATAACTCCAATGGTTTTCCCAGAATCGTCCTTTGAAATGTTCAAAAATATGCAAAATGACCTCAATTTTCAACCAATTTTCAACAAAATTTTCGAAATTTCACTTAATACATTTTCTTGCACATTTCGGGCCGCAGAAGCCATATCCGTTTTCATTTCTTCGATAACTCCAATGGTTTTCCCAGAATCGTCCTTTGAAATGTTCAAAAATATGCAAAATGACCTCAATTTTCAACCAATTTTCAACAAAATTTTCGAAATTTCACTTAATACATTTTCTTGCACATTTCGGGCCGCAGAAGCCATATCCGTTTTCATTTCTTCGATAACTCCAATGGTTTTCCCAGAATCGTCCTTTGAAATGTTCAAAAATATGCAAAATGACCTCAACTTTCAAACAATTTTCAACAAAATTTTCGAAATTTCACTTATTACATTTTCTTGCACATTTCGGGCCGCAGAAGCCATATCCGTTTTCATTTCTTCGATAACTCCAATGGTTTTCCCAGAATCGTCCTTTGAAATGTTCAAAAATATGCAAAATGACCTCAATTTTCAACCAATTTTCAACAAAATTTTCGAAATTTCACTTAATATATTTTCTTGCACATTTCGGGCCGCAGAAGCCATATCCGTTTTCATTTCTTCGATAACTCCAATGGTTTTCCCAGAATCGTCCTTTGAAATGTTCAAAAATATGCAAAATGATCTCAATTTTCAACCAATTTTCAACAAAATTTTCGAAATTTCACTTAATACATTTTCTTGCACATTTGGGCCCGCAGAAGCCATATCCGTTTTCATTTCTTCGATAACTCCAATGGTTTTCCCATAATCGTCTTTTGAAATGTTCAAAAATATGCAAAATGACCTCAATTTTCAACCAATTTTCAACAAAATTTTCGAAATTTCACTTAATACATTTTCTTCCACATTTCGGGCCGCAGAAGCCATATCCGTTTTCATTTCTTCGATAACTCCAATGGTTTTCCCAGAATCGTCTTTTGAAATGTCCAAAAATATGCAAAATGACCTCAATTTTCAACCAATTTTCAACAAAATTTTCGAAATTTCACTTAATACATTTTCTTGCACATTTCGGGCCGCAGAAGCCATATCCGTTTTCATTTCTTCGATAACTCCAATGGTTTTCCCAGAATCGTCCTTTGAAATGTTCAAAAATATGCAAAATGACCTCAATTTTCAACCAATTTTCAACAAAATTTTCGAAATTTCACTTAATACATTTTCTTGCACATTTCGGGCCGCAGAAGCCATATCCGTTTTCATTTCTTCGATAACTCCAATGGTTTTCCCAGAATCGTCCTTTGGAATGTTCAAAAATATGCAAAAATACCTCAATTTTCAACCAATTTTCAACAAAATTTTCGAAATTTCACTTAATACATTTTCTTGCACATTTCGGGCCGCAGAAGCCATATCCGTTTTCATTTCTTCGATAACTCCAATGGTTTTCCCAGAATCGTCCTTTGAAATGTTCAAAAATATGCAAAATGACCTCAATTTTCAACCAATTTTCAATAAAATTTTCGAAATTTCACTTAATACATTTTCTTGCACATTTCGGGCCGCAGAAGCCATATCCGTTTTCATTTCTTCGATAACTCCAATGGTTTTCCCAGAATCGTCCTTTGGATTGTTCAAAAATATGCAAAATTACCTCAATTTTCAACCAATTTTCAACAAAATTTTCGAAATTTCACTTAATACATTTTCTTGCACATTTCGGGCCGCAGAAGCCATATCCGTTTTCATTTCTTCGATAACTCCAATGGTTTTCCCAGAATCGTCCTTTGAAATGTTCAAAAATATGCAAAATGACCTCAATTTTCAACCAATTTTCAACAAAATTTTCGAAATTTCACTTAATATATTTTCTTGCACATTTCGAGCCGCAGAAGCCATATCCGTTTTCATTTCTTCGATAACTCCAATGGTTTTCCCAGAATCGTCCTTTGAAATGTTCAAAAACATGCAAAATGATCTCAATTTTCAACCAATTTTCAACAAAATTTTCGAAATTTCACTTAATACATTTTCTTGCACATTTCGGCCCGCAGAAGCCATATCCGTTTTCATTTCTTCGATAACTCCAATGGTTTTCCCCAGAATCGTCTTTTGAAATGTTCAAAAATATGCAAAATGACCTCAATTTTCAACCAATTTTCAACAAAATTTTCGAAATTTCACTTAATACATTTTCTTGCACATTTCG
>NW_026973140.1:0-22635 GCF_036711695.1 Zophobas morio | reverse complement strand
TTTCCTATTCTGAGTCGATTCTGCATGCTTTAAGTGTGTTTGGTGGCTGAGAACCATCAAAAAACGTTGAAATATAGTTCAAATTCAATAAAAATCGACAAAAATACAGTTTCTAGCTAAAATTTGATGGTTTCGTTGCACTTTCCGAGCCCGTAGGGTATCTGATTGGCTTAAAAGTACAAGAAAACACTTCAAAAGTGACGTTTCTGAAGAATTTTAACAGTTTTCTTGTATCTACGAACGCCAGAATGCATAAAATTGACCTAAACGTCTCCTTTTCCTATTCTGAGTCGATTCTGCATGCTTTAAGTGTGTTTGGTGGCTCAGAACCATCAAAAAACGTTGAAATATAGTTCAAATTCAATTAAAATCGACAAAAATACAGTTTCTAGCTAAAATTTGATGGTTTCGTTGCACTTTCCGAGCCCGTAGGGTATCTGATTGGCTTAAAACCACAAGAAAACACTTCAAAAGTGACGTTTCTGAAGAATTTTAACAGTTTTCTTGTATCTACGAACGCCAGAATGCATAAAATTGACCTAAACGTCTCCTTTTCCTATTCTGAGTCGATTCTGCATGCTTTAAGTGTGTTTGGTGGCTCAGAACCATCAAAAAACGTTGAAATATAGTTCAAATTCAATAAAAATCGACAAAAATACAGTTTCTAGCTAAAATTTGATGGTTTCGTTGCACTTTCCGAGCCCGTAGGGTATCTGATTGGCTTAAAAGTACAAGAAAACACTTCAAAAGTGACGTTTCTGAAGAATTTTAACAGTTTTCTTGTATCTACGAACGCCAGAATGCATAAAATTGACCTAAACGTCTCCTTTTCCTATTCTGAGTCGATTCTGCATGCTTTAAGTGTGTTTGGTGGCTCAGAACCATCAAAAAACGTTGAAATATAGTTCAAATTCAATAAAAATCGACAAAAATACAGTTTCTAGCTAAAAATTTGATGGTTTCGTTGCACTTTCCGAGCCCGTAGGGTATCTGATTGGCTTAAAAGTACAAGAAAACACTTCAAAAGTGACGTTTCTGAAGAATTTTAATAGTTTTCTTGTATCTACGAACGCCAGAATGCATAAAATTGACCTAAACGTCTCCTTTTCCTATTCTGAGTCGATTCTGCATGCTTTAAGTGTGTTTGGTGGCTCAGAACCATCAAAAAACTTTGAAATATAGTTCAAATTCAATAAAAATCGACAAAAATACAGTTTCTAGCTAAAATTTGATGGTTTCGTTGCACTTTCCGAGCCCGTAGGGTATCTGATTGGCTTAAAAGTACAAGAAAACACTTCAAAAGTGACGTTTCTGAAGAATTTTAACAGTTTTCTTGTATCTACGAACGCCAGAATGCATAAAATTGACCTAAACGTCTCCTTTTCCTATTCTGAGTCGATTCTGCATGCTTTAAGTGTGTTTGGTGGCTCAGAACCATCAAAAAACGTTGAAATATAGTTCAAATTCAATAAAAATCGACAAAAATACAGTTTCTAGCTAAAATTTGATGGTTTCGTTGCACTTTCCGAGCCCGTAGGGTATCTGATTGGCTTAAAAGTACAAGAAAACACTTCAAAAGTGACGTTTCTGAAGAATTTTAACAGTTTTCTTGTATCTACGAACGCCAGAATGCATAAAATTGACCTAAACGTCTCCTTTTCCTATTCTGAGTCGATTCTGCATGCTTTAAGTGTGTTTGGTGGCTCAGAACCATCAAAAAACGTTGAAATATAGTTCAAATTCAATAAAAATCGACAAAAATACAGTTTCTAGCTAAAATTTGATGGTTTCGTTGCACTTTCCGAGCCCGTAGGGTATCTGATTGGCTTAAAAGTACAAGAAAACACTTCAAAAGTGACGTTTCTGAAGAATTTTAACAGTTTTCTTGTATCTACGAACGCCAGAATGCATAAAATTGACCTAAACGTCTCCTTTTCCTATTCTGAGTCGATTCTGCATGCTTTAAGTGTGTTTGGTGGCTCAGAACCATCAAAAACGTTGAAATATAGTTCAAATTCAATAAAAATCGACAAAAATACAGTTTCTAGCTAAAATTTGATGGTTTCGTTGCACTTTCCGAGCCCGTAGGGTATCTGATTGGCTTAAAAGTACAAGAAAACACTTCAAAAGTGACGTTTCTGAAGAATTTTAACAGTTTTCTTGTATCTACGAACGCCAGAATGCATAAAATTGACCTAAACGTCTCCTTTTCCTATTCTGAGTCGATTCTGCATGCTTTAAGTGTGTTTGGTGGCTCAGAACCATCAAAAAACGTTGAAATATAGTTCAAATTCAATAAAAATCGACAAAAATACAGTTTCTAGCTAAAATTTGATGGTTTCGTTGCACTTTCCGAGCCCGTTGGGTATCTGATTGGCTTAAAAGTACAAGAAAACACTTCAAAAGTGACGTTTCTGAAAAATTTTAACAGTTTTCTTGTATCTACGAACGCCAGAATGCATAAAATTGACCTAAACGTCTCCTTTTCCTATTCTGAGTCGATTCTGCATGCTTTAAGTGTGTTTGGTGGCTCAGAACCATCAAAAAACGTTGAAATATAGTTCAAATTCAATAAAAATCGACAAAAATACAGTTTCTAGCTAAAATTTGATGGTTTCGTTGCACTTTCCGAGCCCGTAGGGTATCTGATTGGCTTAAAAGTACAAGAAAACACTTCAAAAGTGACGTTTCTGAAGAATTTTAACAGTTTTCTTGTATCTACGAACGCCAGAATGCATAAAATTGACCTAAACGTCTCCTTTTCCTATTCTGAGTCGATTCTGCATGCTTTAAGTGTGTTTGGTGGCTCAGAACCATCAAAAAACGTTGAAATATAGTTCAAATTCAATAAAAATCGACAAAAATACAGTTTCTAGCTAAAATTTGATGGTTTCGTTGCACTTTCCGAGCCCGTAGGGTATCTGATTGGCTTAAAAGTACAAGAAAACACTTCAAAAGTGACGTTTCTGAAAAATTTTAACAGTTTTCTTGTATCTACGAACGCCAGAATGCATAAAATTGACCTAAACGTCTCCTTTTCCTATTCTGAGTCGATTCTGCATGCTTTAAGTGTGTTTGGTGGCTCAGAACCATCAAAAAACGTTGAAATATAGTTCAAATTCAATAAAAATCGACAAAAATACAGTTTCTAGCTAAAATTTGATGGTTTCGTTGCACTTTCCGAGCCCGTAGGGTATCTGATTGGCTTAAAAGTACAAGAAAACACTTCAAAAGTGACGTTTCTGAAGAATTTTAACAGTTTTCTTGTATCTACGAACGCCAGAATGCATAAAATTGACCTAAACGTCTCCTTTTCCTATTCTGAGTCGATTCTGCATGCTTTAAGTGTGTTTGGTGGCTCAGAACCATCAAAAAACGTTGAAATATAGTTCAAATTCAATAAAAATCGACAAAAATACAGTTTCTAGCTAAAATTTGATGGTTTCGTTGCACTTTCCGAGCCCGTAGGGTATCTGATTGGCTTAAAAGTACAAGAAAACACTTCAAAAGTGACGTTTCTGAAGAATTTTAACAGTTTTCTTGTATCTACGAACGCCAGAATGCATAAAATTGACCTAAACGTCTCCTTTTCCTATTCTGAGTCGATTCTGCATGCTTTAAGTGTGTTTGGTGGCTCAGAACCATCAAAAAACGTTGAAATATAGTTCAAATTCAATAAAAATCGACAAAAATACAGTTTCTAGCTAAAATTTGATGGTTTCGTTGCACTTTCCGAGCCCGTAGGGTATCTGATTGGCTTAAAAGTACAAGAAAACACTTCAAAAGTGACGTTTCTGAAGAATTTTAACAGTTTTCTTGTATCTACGAACGCCAGAATGCATAAAATTGACCTAAACGTCTCCTTTTCCTATTCTGAGTCGATTCTGCATGCTTTAAGTGTGTTTGGTGGCTCAGAACCATCAAAAAACGTTGAAATATAGTTCAAATTCAATAAAAATCGACAAAAATACAGTTTCTACCTAAAATTTGATGGTTTCGTTGCACTTTCCGAGCCCGTTGGGTATCTGATTGGCTTAAAAGTACAAGAAAACACTTCAAAAGTGACGTTTCTGAAGAATTTTAACAGTTTTCTTGTATCTACGAACGCCAGAATGCATAAAATTGACCTAAACGTCTCCTTTTCCTATTCTGAGTCGATTCTGCATGCTTTAAGTGTGTTTGGTGGCTCAGAACCATCAAAAAACGTTGAAATATAGTTAAAATTCAATAAAAATCGACAAAAATACAGTTTCTAGCTAAAATTTGATGGTTTCGTTGCACTTTCCGAGCCCGTAGGGTTTCTGATTGGCTTAAAAGTACAAGAAAACACTTCAAAAGTGACGTTTCTGAAGAATTTTAACAGTTTTCTTGTATCTACGAACGCCAGAATGCATAAAATTGACCTAAACGTCTCCTTTTCCTATTCTGAGTCGATTCTGCATGCTTTAAGTGTGTTTGGTGGCTCAGAACCATCAAAAAACGTTGAAATATAGTTAAAATTCAATAAAAATCGACAAAAATACATATCGGCGACGGTGATCATGGTGGCTGTGGCGTAGGCAACCAAACATACCAGCAATACGTTAGACGTCATAGGTGGCGCCACAAAGTGTTGTGTGATTCCCAGAACCATAAACAATACGACGGACATATAGCCATATATGGTAATGAGCAGGAACACGAGGGGGAAAGGGTTTCTCCCACGCGCGGAACGGCGGGACAAGGAGGCAGTGAGAAAGAGAGGCCCGGTCACGTCGGATCGCGAAGTTCCACAAAGTGCTTGTAGTACGACCCTGAGCGCCCAAAAATTCGTTTTTATTAATAAAGGCTCCGACATCAGAAGTGGGATAAAAGTGCTACAAGTGCGTGCCAGAATGCCTCCCAAAAGATTTCAAAATCAACCCCCGGTTGTGACCACGACGCCGAGTGTTCCCTCACCGCAGACAGTAGTGACACGTTCTGGCGAGTTCAAACTTCCACCATGTGATCCAACCTCTCGGTTTGCCGATCCCGAGGGATGAACCGCTATCGTGGATTTATGTGGGGCGAAACATCAGCCCGATCAGCTGGCTTTGGTTATGGGCCTTTCGAATGCTTTACAAGGCGAAGCACCCAGTGGGCTCATTTCGGCAAAGCCCACCGAAAAGAACTGGGAGGCGTTGAAAGCGGAATTTCTCTCCATTTTCTGCAAACCAGTCGATCTGTTGCAACAATTTTCGGAAGCTCGTCACCGGACGACGTGACATGAAACAAGACTCGCCGTTAATCGAGGAAATGCTGCACTCCATGCGGGTTCCATTAAACCTTTTGCAAAACCGGGAATGTGCTCCCAGAAAGAGCATCCAACAGACGCAAAATCTATGTGCGCGATGCTGCAGGGTAGATGAGATCAGCGCCAGATGCTATTTCCTTCCGGTCAACACACCGGTTCGAAGCGCCGCGCCTCATCTCCGCTTGCACCACATAAGCCTGAAAAGTTTGTCCGTGTTACCGGAAATTGCCACAAATGCGGCCGAAAAGGGCACCGTGCTGTCCAATGCAGAAGCCGACGGTCGCCGGAAAGGAGCACTGCAAGTACGAGTACACATTACCAGTCCAAGATTGTCACTTGTTTTACTTGCGGAAAAGAGGGATACATATCAACAAAATGTCCAAAGAGCAAAAGGGAAGTTCCTGAAAAGCGGGTCAATCTCTGCACGATGGCGCCGACGGGACAGCTCAAACTTGGAAGCGGTGAGACCTTTCCTTTTCTGTTTGATACGGGTTCCGATTGTTCTTTAATTAAAAGGAGTGTAGCCGACCGCTTCTGCGGTAAAAGAATTTGTAAGATTACCAACTTAAAGGGCATAGGCAGCGGCTCTTTCGTTTATTCTGAACAAATTTTGACAAGAATCGAAATTCAAGGTCTTTTTGTTGACATATTATTTTTTGGCGTACCAGCTGATTTCATCTCCGCCCAAGTTATATTAGGAAATGATTTGGTCGAACAAAGGATTAGTGTTAATTATAGCTCAACTGGTTTATTTTTATCCCGCGAGTTACAAGTTCAAAGTTGTCAAAAAGCAGTGATTACTTCGGACCACATTCGGACTGCTGCGACCGGTACTGATAAAGCCAAGTTAATAAGCCTGTTGAACGAGTACCAGAATAATTTTATCGATGGAGTCCCTTCAAGCCGAGTAACAACAGGTAATTTAGTAATACGTGTAAGCGGAATTTTTAGTGCAGGTCTTTAAGGCGACAAACCAATCAGTTTTAATAATTAACCCCCACTTAAGACACATCTCAGATGCAGAGGGTGCATTTTGAGGGCAGTTAGTCCGAGTTAGTGAGAGTCCGTGAAAGTGTGTAAAATAGCGGTGGGCGTGAAGGCCCAGCTGTGTGGTGACAGGGCCGGACTCGGGTTGAGTGTTAAGCCCAAAGAGTTGGGTGTTAAGGTGTTGATAAGAAAAGGTGGCAGGTTACGGTGAACCTGGGGCCAAGAGAGTAATGTGTACACGTAAAATCTCCGGCAGATACCATGGTATGTACCTGAGCACTGAGGGCGTACTCAGGTGGGGCGCCTTTGGCTCATGACACGGCAGGTTGGCGAGGGCCGTGAGGGGGGTGTCCTGGCTGTTGCCTGACCGGTGGTGGCGGTGGTGGCAGCCGAATGCAGCAGGGAGTGCGTTTGCTGGTTGGGTTGGGAGATTAGCCCGGTTTCTGGAGGAAACCTAGTGACGTATGGACGTGGAGGTGTCCTCTCCACTTTGGCCGAGACAGCGCTCCTTCTGAGGGGGCTGTGGGCGGGCAGTACATCCCAAACTGTACAGCTAGGGCGATTACAGGTAACTCGACAACATCACCAGAAGATTGCGCGCTGAAGACGACGCCGTGAGTTGGAACCGCTGATCGACAAGGAGTGGGCTAGGGGGTGGAGACCCCCCGGTGAGTGGCCCCATTCTTGGTCATTGGCGACGGATAAGTCAGGTGTGTCTGTTTTCATAGTCATGATTGGGGCCGAATTGTCGCGAGGCCGGACCTGTACTAGAGGGTTACATGTAGGGGTGAGTGAATCTGTAGTTTGCAATTGGCTGTAGCCGTTTGACCGTCATTGATAATGAATATTTGTTGATAATTTGCGCTAAAGCCGCTATCTGGCCAGAATTCGTCTTACATACGTCTAAAGGATTCTAACAAGGTAGTACAAAGGAGACCATATCGGTTGGCCCCAGTAGAGCGTGAAATCGTAAGAGACAAAGCTCTTGGTGAGTTACGAAATCAATTCGCTGTTGCGTATATCGACGACGTGTTAATACCCAGTGTAATAAAATTTATCACACTCAGACACTTAACCTACATCGGGACTGGCTCGCGGCGGCACAACAACGCGATGACGAATTAACTAAACTTACAACCGCATTAAAATCTGATCAACTTAACCCTGATCTTGCCAAAACCTATGACGTACGTAATAATGTGCTGTACCGTAAAATTCAACGCAACCGTTCTTGTCATTATTTGCCGATTGTTCCGCATTCCATGATTTGGTCCGTTATTAATCATGTGCACACAAATCTAAAACATTTAGGCTGGAAAAAAACTCTTGACAAAATTTATGAACTGTACTGGTTTCCCAAAATGTCGCGAACAGTGAGAAAATTTGTTGACAATTGTTTAATGTGTAAAGTATCTAAGAACAAAACTGGAAAAACACAGGTTCAGATGCATCCAATTCCAAAGATTTCTCAACCATGGCATACCGTGCACATTGATATCTCGGGAAAACTCACTGGACAGAGCGATAAAAAGGAGTATGTGTTTGTTATTATCGATGCCTTTTCTAAATTTGTTTTATTACAAAAGATTCATTCTTGAGCAGCAGACGTGGCCGTCTAGTGTTTAAAAGAGTTTACTTACATTTTTGGTGCCCCGTTTAGAATCATAACTGATCAGGGCAAATGTTTCACGAGTAGTGAGTTCCGTACTTTTTGTCATACCTTCAACATTGAGTTACATTTCATTGCCCACGGTTCTAGCCGTGCAAATGGTCAAGTCGAGAGGGTCATGCAGACGCTGAAAAATGTTTTGACTACTGTCGAAACCGCGAGTGAGCAAAATTGGCAAGATAGTTTGGGTGAGGTCCAGTTATCTCTAAACAGTACAAAACACAGGGTTACTGGATACAGTCCAGCTGAGCTTTTGTTTGGAACTACTATTTGCTCGCTAGAAATTCAGAAAATTTGTTATGATTCGGTAAAAGCTGCCGAAGCAACCACTTCGTTAGCAAAAATTCGCGAAATTGCTAGTGCTAATATGGTCAAGGCAGCTGCAAACGATTTGAGACGTAAAAATGCTGGAAAAGCCGCTATTCAGCCATTTTCGTTGGGCGAATTTGTTGATAGCAAACAGAACGAAAGAATGATTTCAAAACTTGACCCAAAATTTAGGGGACCTTTTAAAATAATCAAAGTCTTGGACAATGACCGGTATGAGGTAGTTAGACTCACGGAAAAGGGTAAGGGTCGCGCTTTTGAGTTTGCTCACGATCAGCTGACCAGAGTTCCCGATGGACAGGGACATGTCTCTCCGTTAATTGACAGCGATGACGAGCCTCTGTCAACGCTGATTAATAAAGGTAGGCTTGTGAAATGATTTGAGTGGCTAGGTCCTCTTGCAGTAGCGTTGTGAAAATCGAATGTCGATCCTGGCCGAGGGTTGGTCAGATGGTGAAGGTCGCTCCAACTGATGAGTTGCCCGAGTTGGCTAGTAGAGTGTCGATCCCGACCAAAGAGTTGAGGTAAAAGGGGGTCGGATGAGCTTATCTGTGTCGAACCAGTTGGGAGGTCCTCGTTCTAGTGTAGTCAAGTACTTATTGAGTGTTGAGGTTGAGCCCGATGTGTCAATCGGATGGCAGTACTTGGTCGAGCCTGAGTACATTAGTAAAACTCAGAGGCAGGCAAGAGAGTCGTTGCAAAGTCGATCCTGGTTTCATGCCAGATGATATAAGTCTAGCGCAGTGTCTTCAATCGGACTAGTTTATTACAGACTAAGCAAAGGAAGTAGAGAAGGGTGCACAGGGGCGTGCACACGTCAGGATGGCCGTATCGGCGACGGTGATCATGGTGGCTGTGGCGTAGGCAACCAAACATACCAGCAATACGTTAGACGTCATAGGTGGCGCCACAAAGTGTTGTGTGATTCCCAGAACCATAAACAATACGACGGACATATAGCCATATATGGTAATGAGCAGGAACACGAGGGGGAAAGGGTTTCTCCCACGCGCGGAACGGCGGGACAAGGAGGCAGTGAGAAAGAGAGGCCCGGTCACGTCGGATCGCGAAGTTCCACAAAGTGCTTGTAGTACGACCCTGAGCGCCCAAAAATTCGTTTTTATTAATAAAGGCTCCGACATACAGTTTCTAGCTAAAATTTGATGGTTTCGTTGCACTTTCCGAGCCCGTAGGGTTTCTGATTGGCTTAAAAGTACAAGAAAACACTTCAAAAGTGACGTTTCTGAAGAATTTTAACAGTTTTCTTGTATCTACGAACGCCAGAATGCATAAAATTGACCTAAACGTCTCCTTTTCCTATTCTGAGTCGATTCTGCATGCTTTAAGTGTGTTTGGTGGCTCAGAACCATCAAAAAACGTTGAAATATAGTTCAAATTCAATAAAAATCGACAAAAATACAGTTTCTAGCTAAAATTTGATGGTTTCGTTGCACTTTCCGAGCCCGTAGGGTATCTGATTGGCTTAAAAGTACAAGAAAACACTTCAAAAGTGACGTTTCTGAAGAATTTTAACAGTTTTCTTGTATCTACGAACGCCAGAATGCATAAAATTGACCTAAACGTCTCCTTTTCCTATTCTGAGTCGATTCTGCATGCTTTAAGTGTGTTTGGTGGCTCAGAACCATCAAAAAACGTTGAAATATAGTTCAAATTCAATAAAAATCGACAAAAATACAGTTTCTAGCTAAAATTTGATGGTTTCGTTGCACTTTCCGAGCCCGTAGGGTATCTGATTGGCTTAAAACTACAAGAAAACACTTCAAAAGTGACGTTTCTGAAGAATTTTAACAGTTTTCTTGTATCTACGAACGCCAGAATGCATAAAATTGACCTAAACGTCTCCTTTTCCTATTCTGAGTCGATTCTGCATGCTTTAAGTGTGTTTGGTGGCTCAGAACCATCAAAAAACGTTGAAATATAGTTCAAATTCAATAAAAATCGACAAAAATACAGTTTCTAGCTAAAATTTGATGGTTTCGTTGCACTTTCCGAGCCCGTAGGGTATCTGATTGGCTTAAAAGTACAAGAAAACACTTCAAAAGTGACGTTTCTGAAAAATTTTAACAGTTTTCTTGTATCTACGAACGCCAGAATGCATAAAATTGACCTAAACGTCTCCTTTTCCTATTCTGAGTCGATTCTGCATGCTTTAAGTGTGTTTGGTGGCTCAGAACCATCAAAAAACGTTGAAATATAGTTCAAATTCAATAAAAATCGACAAAAATACAGTTTCTAGCTAAAATTTGATGGTTTCGTTGCACTTTCCGAGCCCGTAGGGTATCTGATTGGCTTAAAAGTACAAGAAAACACTTCAAAAGTGACGTTTCTGAAGAATTTTAACAGTTTTCTTGTATCTACGAACGCCAGAATGCATAAAATTGACCTAAACGTCTCCTTTTCCTATTCTGAGTCGATTCTGCATGCTTTAAGTGTGTTTGGTGGCTCAGAACCATCAAAAAACGTTGAAATATAGTTCAAATTCAATAAAAATCGACAAAAATACAGTTTCTAGCTAAAATTTGATGGTTTCGTTGCACTTTCCGAGCCCGTAGGGTATCTGATTGGCTTAAAAGTACAAGAAAACACTTCAAAAGTGACGTTTCTGAAGAATTTTAACAGTTTTCTTGTATCTACGAACGCCAGAATGCATAAAATTGACCTAAACGTCTCCTTTTCCTATTCTGAGTCGATTCTGCATGCTTTAAGTGTGTTTGGTGGCTCAGAACCATCAAAAAACGTTGAAATATAGTTCAAATTCAATAAAAATCGACAAAAATACAGTTTCTAGCTAAAATTTGATGGTTTCGTTGCACTTTCCGAGCCCGTAGGGTATCTGATTGGCTTAAAAGTACAAGAAAACACTTCAAAAGTGACGTTTCTGAAGAATTTTAACAGTTTTCTTGTATCTACGAACGCCAGAATGCATAAAATTGACCTAAACGTCTCCTTTTCCTATTCTGAGTCGATTCTGCATGCTTTAAGTGTGTTTGGTGGCTCAGAACCATCAAAAAACGTTGAAATATAGTTCAAATTCAATAAAAATCGACAAAAATACAGTTTCTAGCTAAAATTTGATGGTTTCGTTGCACTTTCCGAGCCCGTCGGGTATCTGATTGGCTTAAAAGTACAAGAAAACACTTCAAAAGTGACGTTTCTGAAGAATTTTAACAGTTTTCTTGTATCTACGAACGCCAGAATGCATAAAATTGACCTAAACGTCTCCTTTTCCTATTCTGAGTCGATTCTGCATGCTTTAAGTGTGTTTGGTGGCTCAGAACCATCAAAAAACGTTGAAATATAGTTCAAATTCAATAAAACTCGACAAAAATACAGTTTCTAGCTAAAATTTGATGGTTTCGTTGCACTTTCCGAGCCCGTTGGGTATCTGATTGGCTTAAAAGTACAAGAAAACACTTCAAAAGTGACGTTTCTGAAGAATTTTAACAGTTTTCTTGTATCTACGAACGCCAGAATGCATAAAATTGACCTAAACGTCTCCTTTTCCTATTCTGAGTCGATTCTGCATGCTTTAAGTGTGTTTGGTGGCTCAGAACCATCAAAAAACGTTGAAATATAGTTCAAATTCAATAAAAATCGACAAAAATACAGTTTCTAGCTAAAATTTGATGGTTTCGTTGCACTTTCCGAGCCCGTAGGGTATCTGATTGGCTTAAAAGTACAAGAAAACACTTCAAAAGTGACGTTTCTGAAGAATTTTAACAGTTTTCTTGTATCTACGAACGCCAGAATGCATAAAATTGACCTAAACGTCTCCTTTTCCTATTCTGAGTCGATTCTGCATGCTTTAAGTGTGTTTGGTGGCTCAGAACCATCAAAAAACGTTGAAATATAGTTCAAATTCAATAAAAATCGACAAAAATACAGTTTCTAGCTAAAATTTGATGGTTTCGTTGCACTTTCCGAGCCCGTAGGGTATCTGATTGGCTTAAAAGTACAAGAAAACACTTCAAAAGTGACGTTTCTGAAGAATTTTAACAGTTTTCTTGTATCTACGAACGCCAGAATGCATAAAATTGACCTAAACGTCTCCTTTTCCTATTCTGAGTCGATTCTGCATGCTTTAAGTGTGTTTGGTGGCTCAGAACCATCAAAAAACGTTGAAATATAGTTCAAATTCAATAAAAATCGACAAAAATACAGTTTCTAGCTAAAATTTGATGGTTTCGTTGCACTTTCCGAGCCCGTCGGGTATCTGATTGGCTTAAAAGTACAAGAAAACACTTCAAAAGTGACGTTTCTGAAGAATTTTAACAGTTTTCTTGTATCTACGAACGCCAGAATGCATAAAATTGACCTAAACGTCTCCTTTTCCTATTCTGAGTCGATTCTGCATGCTTTAAGTGTGTTTGGTGGCTCAGAACCATCAAAAAACGTTGAAATATAGTTCAAATTCAATAAAACTCGACAAAAATACAGTTTCTAGCTAAAATTTGATGGTTTCGTTGCACTTTCCGAGCCCGTTGGGTATCTGATTGGCTTAAAAGTACAAGAAAACACTTCAAAAGTGACGTTTCTGAAGAATTTTAACAGTTTTCTTGTATCTACGAACGCCAGAATGCATAAAATTGACCTAAACGTCTCCTTTTCCTATTCTGAGTCGATTCTGCATGCTTTAAGTGTGTTTGGTGGCTCAGAACCATCAAAAAACGTTGAAATATAGTTCAAATTCAATAAAAATCGACAAAAATACAGTTTCTAGCTAAAATTTGATGGTTTCGTTGCACTTTCCGAGCCCGTAGGGTATCTGATTGGCTTAAAAGTACAAGAAAACACTTCAAAAGTGACGTTTCTGAAGAATTTTAACAGTTTTCTTGTATCTACGAACGCCAGAATGCATACAATTGACCTAAACGTCTCCTTTTCCTATTCTGAGTCGATTCTGCATGCTTTAAGTGTGTTTGGTGGCTCAGAACCATCAAAAAACGTTGAAATATAGTTCAAATTCAATAAAAATCGACAAAAATACAGTTTCTAGCTAAAATTTGATGGTTTCGTTGCACTTTCCGAGCCCGTTGGGTATCTGATTGGCTTAAAAGTACAAGAAAACACTTCAAAAGTGACGTTTCTGAAGAATTTTAACAGTTTTCTTGTATCTACGAACGCCAGAATGCATAAAATTGACCTAAACGTCTCCTTTTCCTATTCTGAGTCGATTCTGCATGCTTTAAGTGTGTTTGGTGGCTCAGAACCATCAAAAAACGTTGAAATATAGTTCAAATTCAATAAAAATCGACAAAAATACAGTTTCTAGCTAAAATTTGATGGTTTCGTTGCACTTTCCGAGCCCGTAGGGTATCTGATTGGCTTAAAAGTACAAGAAAACACTTCAAAAGTGACGTTTCTGAAGAATTTTAACAGTTTTCTTGTATCTACGAACGCCAGAATGCATAAAATTGACCTAAACGTCTCCTTTTCCTATTCTGAGTCGATTCTGCATGCTTTAAGTGTGTTTGGTGGCTCAGAACCATCAAAAAACGTTGAAATATAGTTCAAATTCAATAAAAATCGACAAAAATACAGTTTCTAGCTAAAATTTGATGGTTTCGTTGCACTTTCCGAGCCCGTAGGGTATCTGATTGGCTTAAAAGTACAAGAAAACACTTCAAAAGTGACGTTTCTGAAGAATTTTAACAGTTTTCTTGTATCTACGAACGCCAGAATGCATAAAATTGACCTAAACGTCTCCTTTTCCTATTCTGAGTCGATTCTGCATGCTTTAAGTGTGTTTGGTGGCTCAGAACCATCAAAAAACGTTGAAATATAGTTCAAATTCAATAAAAATCGACAAAAATACAGTTTCTAGCTAAAATTTTATGGTTTCGTTGCACTTTCCGAGCCCGTAGGGTATCTGATTGGCTTAAAAGTACAAGAAAACACTTCAAAAGTGACGTTTCTGAAGAATTTTAACAGTTTTCTTGTATCTACGAACGCCAGAATGCATAAAATTGACCTAAACGTCTCCTTTTCCTATTCTGAGTCGATTCTGCATGCTTTAAGTGTGTTTGGTGGCTCAGAACCATCAAAAAACGTTGAAATATAGTTCAAATTCAATAAAAATCGACAAAAATACAGTTTCTAGCTAAAATTTGATGGTTTCGTTGCACTTTCCGAGCCCGTGGGGTATCTGATTGGCTTAAAAGTACAAGAAAACACTTCAAAAGTGACGTTTCTGAAGAATTTTAACAGTTTTCTTGTATCTACGAACGCCAGAAGGCATAAAATTGACCTAAACGTCTCCTTTTCCTATTCTGAGTCGATTCTGCATGCTTTAAGTGTGTTTGGTGGCTCAGAACCATCAAAAAACATTGAAATATAGTTCAAATTCAATAAAAATCGACAAAAATACAGTTTCTAGCTAAAATTTGATGGTTTCGTTGCACTTTCCGAGCCCGTAGGGTATCTGATTGGCTTAAAAGTACAAGAAAACACTTCAAAAGTGACGTTTCTGAAGAATTTTAACAGTTTTCTTGTATCTACGAACGCCAGAATGCATAAAATTGACCTAAACGTCTCCTTTTCCTATTCTGAGTCGATTCTGCATGCTTTAAGTGTGTTTGGTGGCTCAGAACCATCAAAAAACGTTGAAATATAGTTCAAATTCAATAAAAATCGACAAAAATACAGTTTCTAGCTAAAATTTGATGGTTTCGTTGCACTTTCCGAGCCCGCAGGGTATCTGATTGGCTTAAAAGTACAAGAAAACACTTCAAAAGTGACGTTTCTGAAGAATTTTAACAGTTTTCTTGTATCTACGAACGCCAGAATGCATAAAATTGACCTAAACGTCTCCTTTTCCTATTCTGAGTCGATTCTGCATGCTTTAAGTGTGTTTGGTGGATCAGAACCATCAAAAAACGTTGAAATATAGTTCAAATTCAATAAAAATCGACAAAAATACAGTTTCTAGCTAAAATTTGATGGTTTCGTTGCACTTTCCGAGCCCGTGGGGTATCTGATTGGCTTAAAAGTACAAGAAAACACTTCAAAAGTGACGTTTCTGAAGAATTTTAACAGTTTTCTTGTATCTACGAACGCCAGAAGGCATAAAATTGACCTAAACGTCTCCTTTTCCTATTCTGAGTCGATTCTGCATGCTTTAAGTGTGTTTGGTGGCTCAGAACCATCAAAAAACATTGAAATATAGTTCAAATTCAATAAAAATCGACAAAAATACAGTTTCTAGCTAAAATTTGATGGTTTCGTTGCACTTTCCGAGCCCGTAGGGTATCTGATTGGCTTAAAAGTACAAGAAAACACTTCAAAAGTGACGTTTCTGAAGAATTTTAACAGTTTTCTTGTATCTACGAACGCCAGAATGCATAAAATTGACCTAAACGTCTCCTTTTCCTATTCTGAGTCGATTCTGCATGCTTTAAGTGTGTTTGGTGGCTCAGAACCATCAAAAAACGTTGAAATATAGTTCAAATTCAATAAAAATCGACAAAAATACAGTTTCTAGCTAAAATTTGATGGTTTCGTTGCACTTTCCGAGCCCGCAGGGTATCTGATTGGCTTAAAAGTACAAGAAAACACTTCAAAAGTGACGTTTCTGAAGAATTTTAACAGTTTTCTTGTATCTACGAACGCCAGAATGCATAAAATTGACCTAAACGTCTCCTTTTCCTATTCTGAGTCGATTCTGCATGCTTTAAGTGTGTTTGGTGGATCAGAACCATCAAAAAACGTTGAAATATAGTTCAAATTCAATAAAAATCGACAAAAATACAGTTTCTAGCTAAAATTTGATGGTTTCGTTGCACTTTCCGAGCCCGTAGGGTATCTGATTGGCTTAAAAGTACAAGAAAACACTTCAAAAGTGATGTTTCTGAAGAATTTTAACAGTTTTCTTGTATCTACGAACGCCAGAATGCATAAAATTGACCTAAACGTCTCCTTTTCCTATTCTGAGTCGATTCTGCATGCTTTAAGTGTGTTTGGTGGCTCAGAACCATCAAAAAACATTGAAATATAGTTCAAATTCAATAAAAATCGACAAAAATACAGTTTCTAGCTAAAATTTGATGGTTTCGTTGCACTTTCCGAGCCCGTGGGGTATCTGATTGGCTTAAAAGTACAAGAAAACACTTCAAAAGTGACGTTTCTGAAGAATTTTAACAGTTTTCTTGTATCTACGAACGCCAGAATGCATAAAATTGACCTAAACGTCTCCTTTTCCTATTCTGAGTCGATTCTGCATGCTTTAAGTGTGTTTGGTGGCTCAGAACCATCAAAAAACGTTGAAATATAGTTCAAATTCAATAAAAATCGACAAAAATACAGTTTCTAGCTAAAATTTGATGGTTTCGTTGCACTTTCCGAGCCCGTAGGGTATCTGATTGGCTTAAAAGTACAAGAAAACACTTCAAAAGTGACGTTTCTGAAGAATTTTAACAGTTTTCTTGTATCTACGAACGCCAGAATGCATAAAATTGACCTAAACGTCTCCTTTTCCTATTCTGAGTCGATTCTGCATGCTTTAAGTGTGTTTGGTGGCTCAGAACCATCAAAAAACGTTGAAATATAGTTCAAATTCAATAAAAATCGACAAAAATACAGTTTCTAGCTAAAATTTGATGGTTTCGTTGCACTTTCCGAGCCCGCAGGGTATCTGATTGGCTTAAAAGTACAAGAAAACACTTCAAAAGTGACGTTTCTGAAGAATTTTAACAGTTTTCTTGTATCTACGAACGCCAGAATGCATAAAATTGACCTAAACGTCTCCTTTTCCTATTCTGAGTCGATTCTGCATGCTTTAAGTGTGTTTGGTGGATCAGAACCATCAAAAAACGTTGAAATATAGTTCAAATTCAATAAAAATCGACAAAAATACAGTTTCTAGCTAAAATTTGATGGTTTCGTTGCACTTTCCGAGCCCGTAGGGTATCTGATTGGCTTAAAAGTACAAGAAAACACTTCAAAAGTGATGTTTCTGAAGAATTTTAACAGTTTTCTTGTATCTACGAACGCCAGAATGCATAAAATTGACCTAAACGTCTCCTTTTCCTATTCTGAGTCGATTCTGCATGCTTTAAGTGTGTTTGGTGGCTCAGAACCATCAAAAAACATTGAAATATAGTTCAAATTCAATAAAAATCGACAAAAATACAGTTTCTAGCTAAAATTTGATGGTTTCGTTGCACTTTCCGAGCCCGTGGGGTATCTGATTGGCTTAAAAGTACAAGAAAACACTTCAAAAGTGACGTTTCTGAAGAATTTTAACAGTTTTCTTGTATCTACGAACGCCAGAATGCATAAAATTGACCTAAACCTCTCCTTTTCCTATTCTGAGTCGATTCTGCATGCTTTAAGTGTGTTTGGTGGCTCAGAACCATCAAAAAACGTTGAAATATAGTTCAAATTCAATAAAAATCGACAAAAATACAGTTTCTAGCTAAAATTTGATGGTTTCGTTGCACTTTCCGAGCCCGTAGGGTATCTGATTGGCTTAAAAGTACAAGAAAACACTTCAAAAGTGACGTTTCTGAAGAATTTTAACAGTTTTCTTGTATCTACGAACGCCAGAATGCATAAAATTGACCTAAACGTCTCCTTTTCCTATTCTGAGTCGATTCTGCATGCTTTAAGTGTGTTTGGTGGCTCAGAACCATCAAAAAACGTTGAAATATAGTTCAAATTCAATAAAAATCGACAAAAATACAGTTTCTAGCTAAAATTTGATGGTTTCGTTGCACTTTCCGAGCCCGTAGGGTATCTGATTGGCTTAAAAGTACAAGAAAACACTTCAAAAGTGACGTTTCTGAAGAATTTTAACAGTTTTCTTGTATCTACGAACGCCAGAATGCATAAAATTGACCTAAACGTCTCCTTTTCCTATTCTGAGTCGATTCTGCATGCTTTAAGTGTGTTTGGTGGCTCAGAACCATCAAAAAACATTGAAATATAGTTCAAATTCAATAAAAATCGACAAAAATACAGTTTCTAGCTAAAATTTGATGGTTTCGTTGCACTTTCCGAGCCCGTAGGGTATCTGATTGGCTTAAAAGTACAAGAAAACACTTCAAAAGTGACGTTTCTGAAGAATTTTAACAGTTTTCTTGTATCTACGAACGCCAGAATGCATAAAATTGACCTAAACGTCTCCTTTTCCTATTCTGAGTCGATTCTGCATGCTTTAAGTGTGTTTGGTGGCTCAGAACCATCAAAAAACGTTGAAATATAGTTCAAATTCAATAAAAATCGACAAAAATACAGTTTCTAGCTAAAATTTGATGGTTTCGTTGCACTTTCCGAGCCCGTAGGGTATCTGATTGGCTTAAAAGTACAAGAAAACACTTCAAAAGTGACGTTTCTGAAGAATTTTAACAGTTTTCTTGTATCTACGAACGCCAGAATGCATAAAATTGACCTAAACGTCTCCTTTTCCTATTCTGAGTCGATTCTGCATGCTTTAAGTGTGTTTGGTGGCTCAGAACCATCAAAAAACGTTGAAATATAGTTCAAATTCAATAAAAATCGACAAAAATACAGTTTCTAGCTAAAATTTGATGGTTTCGTTGCACTTTCCGAGCCCGTAGGGTATCTGATTGGCTTAAAAGTACAAGAAAACACTTCAAAAGTGACGTTTCTGAAGAATTTTAACAGTTTTCTTGTATCTACGAACGCCAGAATGCATAAAATTGACCTAAACGTCTCCTTTTCCTATTCTGAGTCGATTCTGCATGCTTTAAGTGTGTTTGGTGGCTCAGAACCATCAAAAAACATTGAAATATAGTTCAAATTCAATAAAAATCGACAAAAATACAGTTTCTAGCTAAAATTTGATGGTTTCGTTGCACTTTCCGAGCCCGTGGGGTATCTGATTGGCTTAAAAGTACAAGAAAACACTTCAAAAGTGACGTTTCTGAAGAATTTTAACAGTTTTCTTGTATCTACGAACGCCAGAATGCATAAAATTGACCTAAACGTCTCCTTTTCCTATTCTGAGTCGATTCTGCATGCTTTAAGTGTGTTTGGTGGCTCAGAACCATCAAAAAACGTTGAAATATAGTTCAAATTCAATAAAAATCGACAAAAATACAGTTTCTAGCTAAAATTTGATGGTTTCGTTGCACTTTCCGAGCCCGTAGGGTATCTGATTGGCTTAAAAGTACAAGAAAACACTTCAAAAGTGACGTTTCTGAAGAATTTTAACAGTTTTCTTGTATCTACGAACGCCAGAATGCATAAAATTGACCTAAACGTCTCCTTTTCCTATTCTGAGTCGATTCTGCATGCTTTAAGTGTGTTTGGTGGCTCAGAACCATCAAAAAACGTTGAAATATAGTTCAAATTCAATAAAAATCGACAAAAATACAGTTTCTAGCTAAAATTTGATGGTTTCGTTGCACTTTCCGAGCCCGCAGGGTATCTGATTGGCTTAAAAGTACAAGAAAACACTTCAAAAGTGACGTTTCTGAAGAATTTTAACAGTTTTCTTGTATCTACGAACGCCAGAATGCATAAAATTGACCTAAACGTCTCCTTTTCCTATTCTGAGTCGATTCTGCATGCTTTAAGTGTGTTTGGTGGATCAGAACCATCAAAAAACGTTGAAATATAGTTCAAATTCAATAAAAATCGACAAAAATACAGTTTCTAGCTAAAATTTGATGGTTTCGTTGCACTTTCCGAGCCCGTAGGGTATCTGATTGGCTTAAAAGTACAAGAAAACACTTCAAAAGTGATGTTTCTGAAGAATTTTAACAGTTTTCTTGTATCTACGAACGCCAGAATGCATAAAATTGACCTAAACGTCTCCTTTTCCTATTCTGAGTCGATTCTGCATGCTTTAAGTGTGTTTGGTGGCTCAGAACCATCAAAAAACATTGAAATATAGTTCAAATTCAATAAAAATCGACAAAAATACAGTTTCTAGCTAAAATTTGATGGTTTCGTTGCACTTTCCGAGCCCGTGGGGTATCTGATTGGCTTAAAAGTACAAGAAAACACTTCAAAAGTGACGTTTCTGAAGAATTTTAACAGTTTTCTTGTATCTACGAACGCCAGAATGCATAAAATTGACCTAAACCTCTCCTTTTCCTATTCTGAGTCGATTCTGCATGCTTTAAGTGTGTTTGGTGGCTCAGAACCATCAAAAAACGTTGAAATATAGTTCAAATTCAATAAAAATCGACAAAAATACAGTTTCTAGCTAAAATTTGATGGTTTCGTTGCACTTTCCGAGCCCGTAGGGTATCTGATTGGCTTAAAAGTACAAGAAAACACTTCAAAAGTGACGTTTCTGAAGAATTTTAACAGTTTTCTTGTATCTACGAACGCCAGAATGCATAAAATTGACCTAAACGTCTCCTTTTCCTATTCTGAGTCGATTCTGCATGCTTTAAGTGTGTTTGGTGGCTCAGAACCATCAAAAAACGTTGAAATATAGTTCAAATTCAATAAAAATCGACAAAAATACAGTTTCTAGCTAAAATTTGATGGTTTCGTTGCACTTTCCGAGCCCGTAGGGTATCTGATTGGCTTAAAAGTACAAGAAAACACTTCAAAAGTGACGTTTCTGAAGAATTTTAACAGTTTTCTTGTATCTACGAACGCCAGAATGCATAAAATTGACCTAAACGTCTCCTTTTCCTATTCTGAGTCGATTCTGCATGCTTTAAGTGTGTTTGGTGGCTCAGAACCATCAAAAAACGTTGAAATATAGTTCAAATTCAATAAAAATCGACAAAAATACAGTTTCTAGCTAAAATTTGATGGTTTCGTTGCACTTTCCGAGCCCGTTGGGTATCTGATTGGCTTAAAAGTACAAGAAAACACTTCAAAAGTGACGTTTCTGAAGAATTTTAACAGTTTTCTTGTATCTACGAACGCCAGAATGCATAAAATTGACCTAAACGTCTCCTTTTCCTATTCTGAGTCGATTCTGCATGCTTTAAGTGTGTTTGGTGGCTCAGAACCATCAAAAAACGTTGAAATATAGTTCAAATTCAATAAAAATCGACAAAAATACAGTTTCTAGCTAAAATTTGATGGTTTCGTTGCACTTTCCGAGCCCGTAGGGTATCTGATTGGCTTAAAAGTACAAGAAAACACTTCAAAAGTGACGTTTCTGAAGAATTTTAACAGTTTTCTTGTATCTACGAACGCCAGAATGCATAAAATTGACCTAAACGTCTCCTTTTCCTATTCTGAGTCGATTCTGCATGCTTTAAGTGTGTTTGGTGGCTCAGAACCATCAAAAAACGTTGAAATATAGTTCAAATTCAATAAAAATCGACAAAAATACAGTTTCTAGCTAAAATTTGATGGTTTCGTTGCACTTTCCGAGCCCGTAGGGTATCTGATTGGCTTAAAAGTACAAGAAAACACTTCAAAAGTGACGTTTCTGAAGAATTTTAACAGTTTTCTTGTATCTACGAACGCCAGAATGCATAAAATTGACCTAAACGTCTCCTTTTCCTATTCTGAGTCGATTCTGCATGCTTTAAGTGTGTTTGGTGGCTCAGAACCATCAAAAAACGTTGAAATATAGTTCAAATTCAATAAAAATCGACAAAAATACAGTTTCTAGCTAAAATTTGATGGTTTCGTTGCACTTTCCGAGCCCGTTGGGTATCTGATTGGCTTAAAAGTACAAGAAAACACTTCAAAAGTGACGTTTCTGAAGAATTTTAACAGTTTTCTTGTATCTACAAACGCCAGAATGCATAAAATTGACCTAAACGTCTCCTTTTCCTATTCTGAGTCGATTCTGCATGCTTTAAGTGTGTTTGGTGGCTCAGAACCATCAAAAAACGTTGAAATATAGTTCAAATTCAATAAAAATCGACAAAAATACAGTTTATAGCTAAAATTTGATGGTTTCGTTGCACTTTCCGAGCCCGTAGGGTATCTGATTGGCTTAAAAGTACAAGAAAACACTTCAAAAGTGACGTTTCTGAAGAATTTTAACAGTTTTCTTGTATTTACGAACGCCAGAATGCATAAAATTGACCTAAACGTCTCCTTTTCCTATTCTGAGTCGATTCTGCATGCTTTAAGTGTGTTTGGTGGCTCAGAACCATCAAAAAACGTTGAAATATAGTTCAAATTCAATAAAAATCGACAAAAATACAGTTTCTAGCTAAAATTTGATGGTTTCGTTGCACTTTCCGAGCCCGTAGGGTATCTGATTGGCTTAAAAGTACAAGAAAACACTTCAAAAGTGACGTTTCTGAAGAATTTTAACAGTTTTCTTGTATCTACGAACGCCAGAATGCATAAAATTGACCTAAACGTCTCCTTTTCCTATTCTGAGTCGATTCTGCATGCTTTAAGTGTGTTTGGTGGCTCAGAACCATCAAAAAACGTTGAAATATAGTTCAAATTCAATAAAAAT
>NW_026973139.1:0-39108 GCF_036711695.1 Zophobas morio | reverse complement strand
TATCTGAGTGGCTTAAAAGTACAAGAAAACACTTCAAAGTGACGTTTCTGAAGAATTTTAACAGTTTTCTTGTATCTACGAACGCCAGAATGCATAAAATTGACCTAAACGTCTCCTTTTCCTATTCTGAGTCGATTCTGCATGCTTTAAGTGTGTTTGGTGGCTCAGAACCATCAAAAAACGTTGAAATATAGTTCAAATTCAATAAAAATCGACAAAAATACAGTTTCTAGCTCAAATTTGATGGTTTCGTTGCACTTTCCGAGCCCGTAGGGTATCTGAGTGGCTTAAAAGTACAAGAAAACACTTCAAAAGTGACGTTTCTGAAGAATTTTAACAGTTTTCTTGCATCTACGAACGCCAGAATGCATAAAATTGACCTAAACGTCTCCTTTTCCTATTCTGAGTCGATTCTGCATGCTTTAAGTGTGTTTGGTGGCTCAGAACCTTCACAAAACGTTGAAATATAGTTCAAATTCAATAAAGATCGACAAAAATACAGTTTCTAGCTAAAATTTGATGGTTTCGTTGCACTTTCCGAGCCCGTAGGGTATCTGAGTGGCTTAAAAGTACAAGAAAACACTTCAAAAGTGACGTTTATGAAGAATTTTAACAGTTTTCTTGTATCTACGAACGCCAGAATGCATAAAATTGACCTAAACATCTCCTTTTCCTATTCTGAGTCGGTTCTGCATGCTTTAAGTGTGTTTGGTGGCTCAGAACCATGAAAAAACGTTGAAATATAGTTCAAATTCAATAAAAATCGACAAAAATACAGTTTCTAGCTAAAATTTGATGGTTTCGTTGCACTTTCCGAGCCTGTAGGGTATCTGAGTGGCTTAAAACTACAAGAAAACACTTCAAAAGTGACGTTTCTGAAGAATTTTAACAGTTTTCTTGTATCTACGAACGCCAGAATGCATAAAATTGACCTAAACGTCTCCTTTTCCTATTCTGAGTCGATTCTGCATGCTTTAAGAGTGTTTGGTGGCTCAGAACCATCAAAAAACGTTGAAATATAGTTCAAATTCAATAAAAATCGACAAAAATACAGTTTCTAGCTAAAATTTGATGGTTTCGTTGCACTTTCCGAGCCCGTAGGGTATCTGAGTGGCTTAAAAGTACAAGAAAACACTTCAAAAGTGACGTTTCTGAAGAATTTTAACAGTTTTCTTGTATCTACGAACGCCAGAATGCATAAAATTGACCTAAACGTCTCCTTTTCCAATTCTGAGTCGATTCTGCATGCTTTAAGTGTGTTTGGTGGCTCAGAACCATCAAAAAACATTGAAATATAGTTCAAATTCAATAAAAATCGACAAAAATACAGTTTCTAACTAAAATTTGATGGTTTCGTTGCACTTTCCGAGCCCGTAGGGTATCTGAGTGACTTAAAAGAACAAGAAAACACTTCAAAAGTGACGTTTCTGAAGAATTTTAACAGTTTTCTTGTATCTACGAACGCCAGAATGCATAAAATTGACCTAAACGTCTCCTTTTCCTATTCTGAGTCGATTCTGCATGCTTTAAGTGTGTTTGGTGGCTCAGAACCATCAAAAAACGTTGAAATATAGTTCAAATTCAATAAAAATTGACAAAAATATAGTTTCTAGCTAAAATTTGATGGTTTCGTTGCACTTTCCGAGCCCGTAGGGTATCTGAGTGGCTTAAAAGTACAAGAAAACACTTCAAAAGTGACGTTTCTGAAGAATTTTAACAGTTTTCTTGTATCTACGAACGCCAGAACGCATAAAATTGACCTAAACGTCTCCTTTTCCTATTCTGAGTCGATTCTGCATGCTTTAAGAGTGTTTGGTGGCTCAGAACCATCAAAAAACGTTGAAATATAGTTCAAATTCAATAAAAATCGACAAAAATACAGTTTCTAGCTAAAATTTGATGGTTTCGTTGCACTTTCCGAGCCCGTAGGGTATCTGAGTGGCTTAAAAGTACAAGAAAACACTTCAAAAGTGACGTTTCTGAAGAATTTTAACAGTTTTCTTGTATCTACGAACGCCAGAATGCATAAAATTGACCTAAACGTCTCCTTTTCCTATTCTGAGTCGATTCTGCATGCTTTAAGTGTGTTTGGTGGCTCAGAACCATCAAAAAACGTTGAAATATAGTTCAAATTCAATAAAAATCGACAAAAATACAGTTTCTAGCTAAAATTTGATGGTTTCGTTGCACTTTCCGACCCCGTAGGGTATCTGAGTGGCTTAAAAGTACAAGAAAACACTTCAAAAGTGACGTTTCTGAAGAATTTTAACAGTTTTCTTGTATCTACGAACGCCAGAATGCATAAAATTGGCCTAAACGTCTCCTTTTCCTATTCTGAGTCGATTCTGCATGTTTTAAGTGTGTTTGGTGGCTCAGAACCATCAAAAAACTTTGAAATATTGTTCAAATTCAATAAAAATCGACAAAAATACAGTTTCTAGCTAAAATTTGATGGTTTCGTTGCACTTTCCGAGCCCGTAGGGTATCTGAGTGGCTTAAAAGTACAAGAAAACACTTCAAAAGTGACGTTTCTGAAGAATTTTAACAGTTTTCTTGTATCTACGAACGCCAGAATGCATAAAATTGACCTAAACGTCTCCTTTTCCTATTCTGAGTCGATTCTGCATGCTTTAAGTGTGTTTGGTGGCTCAGAACCATCAAAAAACGTTGAAATATAGTTCAAATTCAATAAAAATCTACAAAAATACAGTTTCTAGCTAAAATTTGATGGTTTCGTTGCACTTTCCGAGCCCGTAGGTTATCTGAGTGGCTTAAAAGTACAAGAAAACACTTCAAAAGTGACGTTTCTGAAGAATTTTAACAGTTTTCTTGTATCTACGAACGCCAGAATGCATAAAATTGACCTAAACGTCTCCTTTTCCTATTCTGAGTCGATTCTGCATGCTTTAAGTGTGTTTGGTGGCTCAGAACCATCAAAAAACGTTGAAATATAGTTCAAATTCAATAAAAATCGACAAAAATACAGTTTCTAGCTAAAATTTGATGGTTTCGTTGCACTTTCCGAGCCCGTAGGGTATCTGAGTGGCTTAAAAGTACAAGAAAACACTTCAAAAGTGACGTTTCTGAAGAATTTTAACAGTTTTCTTGTATCTACGAACGCCAGAATGCATAAAATTGACCTAAACGTCTCCTTTTCCTATTCTGAGTCGATTCTGCATGCTTTAAGTGTGTTTGGTGGCTCAGAACCATCAAAAAACGTTGAAATATAGTTCAAATTCAATAAAAATC
Source organism: Zophobas morio (assembly GCF_036711695.1). Taxonomy (NCBI): domain Eukaryota; kingdom Metazoa; phylum Arthropoda; class Insecta; order Coleoptera; family Tenebrionidae; genus Zophobas; species Zophobas morio. The sequence goes on along the minus strand of NW_026973139.1, from coordinate 35,859 downwards.
GACAAAAATACAGTTTCTAGCTAAAATTTGATGGTTTCGTTGCACTTTCCGAGCCCGTAGGGTATCTGAGAGGCTTAAAAGTACAAGAAAACACTTCAAAAGTGAAGTTTCTGAAGAATTTTAACAGTTTTCTTGTATCTACGAACGCCAGAATGCATAAAATTGACCTAAACGTCTCCTTTTCCTATTCTGAGTCGATTCTGCATGCTTTAAGTGTGTTTGGTGGCTCAGAACCATCAAAAAACGTTGAAATATAGTTCAAATTCAATAAAAATCGACAAAAATACAGTTTCTAGCTAAAATTTGATGGTTTCGTTGCACATTCCGAGCCCGTAGGGTATCTGAGTGGCTTAAAATTACAAGAAAACACTTCAAAAGTGACGTTTCTGAAGAATTTTAACAGTTTTCTTGTATCTACGAACGCCAGAATGCATAAAATTGACCTAAACGTCTCCTTTTCCTATTCTGAGTCGATTCTGCATGCTTTAAGTGTGTTTGGTGGCTCAGAACCATCAAAAAACGTTGAAATATAGTTCAAATTCAATAAAAATCGACAAAAATACAGTTTCTAGCTAAAATTTGATGGTTTCGTTGCACTTTCCGAGCCCGTAGGGTATCTGAGTGGCTTAAAATTACAAGAAAACACTTCAAAAGTGACGTTTCTGAAGAATTTTAACAGTTTTCTTGTATCTACGAACGCCAGAATGCATAAAATTGACCTAAACGTCTCCTTTTCCTATTCTGAGTCGATTCTGCATGCTTTAAGTGTGTTTGGTGGCTCAGAACCATCAAAAAACGTTGAAATATAGTTCAAATTCAATAAAAATCGACAAAAATACAGTTTCTAGCTAAAATTTGATGGTTTCGTTGCACTTTCCGAGCCCGTAGGGTATCTGAGTGGCTTAAAAGTACAAGAAAACACTTCAAAAGTGACGTTTCTGAAGAATTTTAACAGTTTTCTTGTATCTACGAACGCCAGAATGCATAAAATTGACCTAAACGTCTCCTTTTCCTATTCTGAGTCGATTCTGCATGCTTTAAGTGTGTTTGGTGGCTCAGAACCATCAAAAAACGTTGAAATATAGTTCAAATTCAATAAAAATCGACAAAAATACAGTTTGTAGCTAAAATTTGATGGTTTCGTTGCACTTTCCGAGCCCGTAGGGTATCTGAGTGGCTTAAAAGTACAAGAAAACACTTCAAAAGTGACGTTTCTGAAGAATTTTAACAGTTTTCTTGTATCTACGAACGCCAGAATGCATAAAATTGACCTAAACGAGTCCTTTTCCTATTCTGAGTCGATTCTGCATGCTTTAAGTGTGTTTGGTGGCTCAGAACCATCAAAAAACGTTGAAATATAGTTCTAATTCAATAAAAATCGACAAAAATACAGTTTCTAGCTAAAATTTGATGGTTTCGTTGCACTTTCCGAGCCCGTAGGGTATCTGAGTGGCTTAAAAGTACAAGAAAACACTTCAAAAGTGACGTTTCTGAAGAATTTTAACAGTTTTCTTGTATCTACGAACGCCAGAATGCATAAAATTGACCTAAACGTCTCCTTCTCCTATTCTGAGTCGATTCTGCATGCTTTAAGTGTGTTTGGTGGTTCAGAACCATCAAAAAACGTTGAAATATAGCTCAAATTCAATAAAAATCGACAAAAATACAGTTTCTAGCTAAAATTTGATGGTTTCGTTGCACTTTCCGAGCCCGTAGGATATCTGAGTGGCTTAAAATTACAAGAAAACACTTCAAAAGTGACGTTTCTGAAGAATTTTAACAGTTTTCTTGTATCTACGAACGCCAGAATGCATAAAATTTACCTAAACGTCTCCTTTTCCTATTCTGAGTCGATTCTGCATGCTTTAAGTGTGTTTGGTGGCTCAGAACCATCAAAAAAGGTTGAAATATAGTTCAAATTCAATAAAAATCGACAAAAATACAGTTTCTAGCTAAAATTTGATGGTTTCGTTGCACTTTCCGAGCCCGTAGGGTATCTGAGTGGCTTAAAAGTACAAGAAAACACTTCAAAAGTGACGTTTCTGAAGAATTTTAACAGTTTTCTTGTATCTACGAACGCCAGAATGCATAAAATTGACCTAAACGTCTCCTTTTCCTATTCTGAGTCGATTCTGCATGCTTTAAGTGTGTTTGGTGGCTCAGAACCATCAAAAAACGTTGAAATATAGTTCAAATTCAATAAAAATCGACAAAAATACAGCTTCTAGCTAAAATTTGATGGTTTCGTTGCACTTTCCGAGCCCGTAGGGTATCTGAGTGGCTTAAAAGTACAAGAAAACACTTCAAAAGTGACGTTTCTGAAGAATTTTAACAGTTTTCTTGTATCTACGAACGCCAGAATGCATAAAATTGACCTAAACGTCTCCTTTTCCTATTCTGAGTCGATTCTGCATGCTTTAAGTGTGTTTGGTGGCTCAGAACCATCAAAAAACGTTGAAATATAGTTCAAATTCAATAAAAATCGACAAAAATACAGTTTCTAGCTAAAATTTGATGGTTTCGTTGCACTTTCCGAGCCCGTAGGGTATCTGAGTGGCTTAAAAGTACAAGAAAACACTTCAAAAGTGACGTTTCTGAAGAATTTTAACAGTTTTCTTGTATCTACGAACGCCAGAATGCATAAAATTGACCTAAACGACTCCTTTTCCTATTCTGAGTCGATTTTGCATGCTTTAAGTGTGTTTGGTGGCTCAGAACCATCAAAAAACGTTGAAATATAGTTCTAATTCAATAAAAATCGACAAAAATACAGTTTCTAGCTAAAATTTGATGGTTTCGTTGCACTTTCCGAGCCCGTAGGGTATCTGAGTGGCTTAAAAGTACAAGAAAACACTTCAAAAGTGACGTTTCTGAAGAATTTTAACAGTTTTCTTGTATCTACGAACGCCAGAATGCATAAAATTGACCTAAACGTCTCCTTCTCCTATTCTGAGTCGATTCTGCATGCTTTAAGTGTGTTTGGTGGTTCAGAACCATCAAAAAACGTTGAAATATAGTTCAAATTCAATAAAAATCGACAAAAATACAGTTTCTAGCTAAAATTTGATGGTTTCGTTGCACTTTCCGAGCCCGTAGGATATCTGAGTGGCTTAAAATTACAAGAAAACACTTCAAAAGTGACGTTTCTGAAGAATTTTAACAGTTTTCTTGTATCTACGAACGCCAGAATGCATAAAATTTACCTAAACGTCTCCTTTTCCTATTCTGAGTCGATTCTGCATGCTTTAAGTGTGTTTGGTGGCTCAGAACCATCAAAAAAGGTTGAAATATAGTTCAAATTCAATAAAAATCGACAAAAATACAGTTTCTAGCTAAAATTTGATGGTTTCGTTGCACTTTCCGAGCCCGTAGGGTATCTGAGTGGCTTAAAAGTACAAGAAAACACTTCAAAAGTGACGTTTCTGAAGAATTTTAACAGTTTTCTTGTATCTACGAACGCCAGAATGCATAAAATTGACCTAAACGTCTCCTTTTCCTATTCTGAGTCGATTCTGCATGCTTTAAGTGTGTTTGGTGGCTCAGAACCATCAAAAAACGTTGAAATATAGTTCAAATTCAATAAAAATCGACAAAAATACAGCTTCTAGCTAAAATTTGATGGTTTCGTTGCACTTTCCGAGCCCGTAGGGTATCTGAGTGGCTTAAAAGTACAAGAAAACACTTCAAAAGTGACGTTTCTGAAGAATTTTAACAGTTTTCTTGTATCTACGAACGCCAGAATGCATAAAATTGACCTAAACGTCTCCTTTTCCTATTCTGAGTCGATTCTGCATGCTTTAAGTGTGTTTGGTGGCTCAGAACCATCAAAAAACGTTGAAATATAGTTCAAATTCAATAAAAATCGACAAAAATACAGTTTCTAGCTAAAATTTGATGGTTTCGTTGCACTTTCCGAGCCCGTAGGGTATCTGAGTGGCTTAAAAGTACAAGAAAACACTTCAAAAGTGACGTTTCTGAAGAATTTTAACAGTTTTCTTGTATCTACGAACGCCAGAATGCATAAAATTGACCTAAACGTCTCCTTTTCCTATTCTGAGTCGATTCTGCATGCTTTAAGTGTGTTTGGTGGCTCAGAACCATCAAAAAACGTTGAAATATAGTTCAAATTCAATAAAAATCGACAAAAATACAGTTTCTAGCTAAAATTTGATGGTTTCGGTGCACTTTCCGAGCCCGTAGGGTATCTGAGTGGCTTAAAAGTACAAGAAAACACTTCAAAAGTGACGTTTCTGAAGAATTTTAACAGTTTTCTTGTATCTACGAACGCCAGAATGCATAAAATTGACCTAAACGTCTCCTTTTCCTATTCTGAGTCGATTCTGCATGCTTTAAGTGTGTTTGGTGGCTCAGAACCATCAAAAAACCTTGAAATATAGTTCTAATTCAATAAAAATCGACAAAAATACAGTTTCTAGCTAAAATTTGATGGTTTCGTTGCACTTTCCGAGCCCGTAGGGTATCTGAGTGGCTTAAAAGTACAAGAAAACACTTCAAAAGTGACGTTTCTGAAGAATTTTAACAGTTTTCTTGTATCTACGAACGCCAGAATGCATAAAATTGACCTAAACGTCTCCTTTTCCTATTCTGAGTCGATTCTGCATGCTTTAAGTGTGTTTGGTGGCTCAGAACCATCAAAAAACGTTGAAATATAGTTCAAATTCAATAAAAATCGACAAAAATACAGTTTCTAGCTAAAATTTATGGTTTCGTTGCACTTTCCGAGCCCGTAGGGTATCTGAGTGGCTTAAAAGTACAAGAAAACACTTCAAAAGTGACGTTTCTGAAGAATTTTAACAGTTTTCTTGTATCTACGAACGCCAGAATGCATAAAATTGACCTAAACGTCTCCTTTTCCTATTCTGAGTCGATTCTGCATGCTTTAAGTGTGTTTGGTGGCTCAGAACCATCAAAAAACGTTGAAATATAGTTCAAATTCAATAAAAATCGACAAAAATACAGTTTCTAGCTAAAATTTGATGGTTTCGTTGCACTTTCCGAGCCCGTAGGGTATCTGAGTGGCTTAAAAGTACAAGAAAACACTTCAAAAGTGACGTTTTGAAGAATTTTAACAGTTTTCTTGTATCTACGAACGCCAGAATGCATAAAATTGACCTAAACGTCTCCTTTTCCTATTCTGAGTCGATTCTGCATGCTCTAAGTGTGTTTGGTGGCTCAGAACCATCAAAAAACGTTGAAATATAGTTCTAATTCAATAAAAATCGACAAAAATACAGTTTCTAGCTAAAATTTGATGGTTTCGTTGCACTTTCCGAGCCCGTAGGGTATCTGAGTGGCTTAAAAGTACAAGAAAACTCTTCAAAAGTGACGTTTCTGAAGAATTTTAACAGTTTTCTTGTATCTACGAACGCCAGAATGCATAAAATTGACCTAAACGTCTCCTTTTCCTATTCTGAGTCGATTCTGCATGCTTTAAGTGTGTTTGGTGGCTCAGAACCATCAAAAAACGTTGAAATATAGTTCAAATTCAATAAAAATCGACAAAAATACAGTTTCTAGCTAAAATTTTATGGTTTCGTTGCACTTTCCGAGCCCGTAGGGTATCTGAGTGGCTTAAAAGTACAAGAAAACACTTCAAAAGTGACGTTTCTGAAGAATTTTAACAGTTTTCTTGTATCTACGAACGCCAGAATGCATAAAATTGACCTAAACGTCTCCTTTTCCTATTCTGAGTCGATTCTGCATGCTTTAAGTGTGTTTGGTGGCTCAGAACCATCAAAAAACGTTGAAATATAGTTCAAATTCAATAAAAATCGACAAAAATACAGTTTCTAGCTAAAATTTGATGGTTTCGTTGCACTTTCCGAGCCCGTAGGGTATCTGAGTGGCTTAAAAGTACAAGAAAACACTTCAAAAGTGACGTTTCTGAAGAATTTTAACAGTTTTCTTGTATCTACGAACGCCAGAATGCATAAAATTGACCTAAACGTCTCCTTTTCCTATTCTGAGTCGATTCTGCATGCTTTAAGTGTGTTTGGTGGCTCAGAACCATCAAAAAACGTTGAAATATAGTTCAAATTCAATAAAAATCGACAAAAATACAGTTTCTAGCTAAAATTTGATGGTTTCGTTGCACTTTCCGAGCCCGTAGGGTATCTGAGTGGCTTAAAAGTACAAGAAAACACTTCAAAAGTGACGTTTCTGAAGAATTTTAACAGTTTTCTTGTATCTACGAACGCCAGAATGCATAAAATTGACCTAAACGTCTCCTTTTCCTATTCTGAGTCGATTCTGCATGCTTTAAGTGTGTTTGGTGGCTCAGAACCATCAAAAAACGTTGAAATATAGTTCAAATTCAATAAAAATCGACAAAAATACAGTTTCTAGCTAAAATTTGATGGTTTCGTTGCACTTTCCGAGCCCGTAGGGTATCTGAGTGGCTTAAAAGTACAAGAAAACACTTCAAAAGTGACGTTTCTGAAGAATTTTAACAGTTTTCTTGTATCTACGAACGCCAGAATGCATAAAATTGACCTAAACGTCTCCTTTTCCTATTCTGAGTCGATTCTGCATGCTTTAAGTGTGTTTGGTGGCTCAGAACCATCAAAAAACGTTGAAATATAGTTCAAATTCAATAAAAATCGACAAAAATACAGTTTCTAGCTAAAATTTGATGGTTTCGTTGCACTTTCCGAGCCCGTAGGGTATCTGAGTGGCTTAAAAGTACAAGAAAACACTTCAAAAGTGACGTTTCTGAAGAATTTTAACAGTTTTCTTGTATCTACGAACGCCAGAATGCATAAAATTGACCTAAACGTCTCCTTTTCCTATTCTGAGTCGATTCTGCATGCTCTAAGTGTGTTTGGTGGCTCAGAACCATCAAAAAACGTTGAAATATAGTTCTAATTCAATAAAAATCGACAAAAATACAGTTTCTAGCTAAAATTTGATGGTTTCGTTGCACTTTCCGAGCCCGTAGGGTATCTGAGTGGCTTAAAAGTACAAGAAAACACTTCAAAAGTGACGTCTCTGAAGAATTTTAACAGTTTTCTTGTATCTACGAACGCCAGAATGCATAAAATTGACCTAAACGTCTCCTTTTCCTATTCTGAGTCGATTCTGCATGCTTTAAGTGTGTTTGGTGGCTCAGAACCATCAAAAAACGTTGAAATATAGTTCAAATTCAATAAAAATCGACAAAAATACAGTTTCTAGCTAAAATTTGATGGTTTCGTTGCACTTTCCGAGCCCGTAGGGTATCTGAGTGGCTTAAAAGTACAAGAAAACACTTCAAAAGTGACGTTTCTGAAGAATATTAACAGTTTTCTTGTATCTACGAACGCCAGAATGCATAAAATTGACCTAAACGTCTCCTTTTCCTATTCTGAGTCGATTCTGCATGCTTTAAGTGTGTTTGGTGGCTCAGAACCATCAAAAAACGTTGAAATATAGTTCAAATTCAATAAAAATCGACAAAAATACAGTTTCTAGCTAAAATTTGATGGTTTCGTTGCACTTTCCGAGCCCGTAGGGTATCTGAGTGGCTTAAAAGTACAAGAAAACACTTCAAAAGTGACGTTTCTGAAGAATTTTAACAGTTTTCTTGTATCTACGAACGCCAGAATGCATAAAATTGACCTAAACTTCTCCTTTTCCTATTCTGAGTCGATTCTGCATGCTTTAAGTGTGTTTGGTGGCTCAGAACCATCAAAAAACGTTGAAATATAGTTCAAATTCAATAAAAATCGACAAAAATACAATTTCTAGCTAAAATTTGATGGTTTCGTTGCACTTTCCGAGCCCGTAGGGTATCTGAGTGGCTTAAAAGTACAAGAAAACACTTCAAAAGTGACGTTTCTGAAGAATTTTAACAGTTTTCTTGTATCTACGAACGCCAGAATGCATAAAATTGACCTAAACGTCTCCTTTTCCTATTCTGAGTCGATTCTGCATGCTTTAAGTGTGTTTGGTGGCTCAGAACCATCAAAAAACGTTGAAATATAGTTCAAATTCAATAAAAATCGACAAAAATACAGTTTCTAGCTAAAATTTGATGGTTTCGTTGCACTTTCCGAGCCCGTAGGGTATCTGAGTGGCTTAAAAGTACAAGAAAACACTTCAAAAGTGACGTTTCTGAAGAATTTTAACAGTTTTCTTGTATCTACGAACGCCAGAATGCATAAAATTGACCTAAACTTCTCCTTTTCCTATTCTGAGTCGATTCTGCATGCTTTAAGTGTGTTTGGTGGCTCAGAACCATCAAAAAACGTTGAAATATAGTTCAAATTCAATAAAAATCGACAAAAATACAGTTTCTAGCTAAAATTTGATGGTTTCGTTGCACTTTCCGAGCCCATAGGGTATCTGAGTGGCTTAAAAGTACAAGAAAACACTTCAAAAGTGACGTTTCTGAAGAATTTTAACAGTTTTCTTGTATCTACGAACGCCAGAATGCATAAAATTGACCTAAACGTCTCCTTTTCCTATTCTGAGTCGATTCTGCATGCTTTAAGTGTGTTTGGTGGCTCAGAACCATAAAAAACGTTGAAATATAATTCAAATTCAATAAAAATCGACAAAAATACAGTTTCTAGCTAAAATTTTATGGTTTCGTTGCACTTTCCGAGCCCGTAGTGTATCTGAGTGGCTTAAAAGTACAAGAAAATACTTCAAAAGTGACGTTTCTGAAGAATTTTAACAGTTTTCTTGTATCTACGAACGCCAGAATGCATAAAATTAACCTAAACGTCTCCTTTTCCTATTCAGAGTCGATTCTGCATGCTTTAAGTGTGTTTGGTGGCTCAGAACCATCAAAAAACGTTGAAATATAGTTCAAATTCAATAAAAATCGACAAAAATACAGTTTCTAGCTAAAATTTGATGGTTTCGTTGCACTTTCCGAGCCCGTAGGGTATCTGAGTGGCTTAAAAGTACAAGAAAACACTTCAAAAGTGACGTTTCTGAAGAATTTTAACAGTTTTCTTGTATCTACGAACGCCAGAATGCATAAAATTGACCTAAACGTCTCCTTTTCCTATTCTGAGTCGATTCTGCATGCTTTAAGTGTGTTTGGTGGCTCAGAACCATCAAAAAACGTTGAAATATAGTTCAAATTCAATAAAAATCGACAAAAATACAGTTTCTAGCTAAAATTTGATGGTTTCGTTGCACTTTCCGAGCCCGTAGGGTATCTGAGTGGCTTAAAAGTACAAGAAAACACTTCAAAAGTGACGTTTCTGAAGAATTTTAACAGTTTTCTTGTATCTACGAACGCCAGAATGCATAAAATTGACCTAAACGTCTCCTTTTCCTATTCTGAGTCGATTCTGCATGCTTTAAGTGTGTTTGGTGGCTCAGAACCATCAAAAAACGTTGAAATATAGTTCAAATTCAATAAAAATCGACAAAAATACAGTTTCTAGCTAAAATTTGATGGTTTCGTTGCACTTTCCGAGCCCGTAGGGTATCTGAGTGGCTTAAAAGTACAAGAAAACACTTCAAAAGTGACGTTTCTGAAGAATTTTAACAGTTTTCTGGTATCTACGAACGCCAGAATGCATAAAATTGACCTAAACTTCTCCTTTTCCTATTCTGAGTCGATTCTGCATGCTTTAAGTGTGTTTGGTGGCTCAGAACCATCAAAAAACGTTGAAATATAGTTCAAATTCAATAAAAATCGACAAAAATACAGTTTCTAGCTAAAATTTGATGGTTTCGTTGCACTTTCCGAGCCCGTAGGGTATCTGAGTGGCTTAAAAGTACAAGAAAACACTTCAAAAGTGACGTTTCTGAAGAATTTTAACAGTTTTCTTGTATCTACGAACGCCAGAATGCATAAAATTGACCTAAACGTCTCCTTTTCCTATTCTGAGTCGATTCTGCATGCTTTAAGTGTGTTTGGTGGCTCAGAACCATCAAAAAACGTTGAAATATAGTTCAAATTCAATAAAAATCGACAAAAATACAGTTTCTAGCTAAAATTTGATGGTTTCGTTGCACTTTCCGAGCCCGTAGGGTATCTGAGTGGCTTAAAAGTACAAGAAAACACTTCAAAAGTGACGTTTCTGAAGAATTTTAACAGTTTTCTTGTATCTACGAACGCCAGAATGCATAAAATTGACCTAAACGTCTCCTTTTCCTATTCTGAGTCGATTCTGCATGCTTTAAGTGTGTTTGGTGGCTCAGAACCATCAAAAAACGTTGAAATATAGTTCAAATTCAATAAAAATCGACAAAAATACAGTTTCTAGCTAAAATTTGATGGTTTCGTTGCACTTTCCGAGCCCGTAGGGTATCTGAGTGGCTTAAAAGTACAAGAAAACACTTCAAAAGTGACGTTTCTGAAGAATTTTAACAGTTTTCTTGTATCTACGAACGCCAGAATGCATAAAATTGACCTAAACGTCTCCTTTTCCTATTCTGAGTCGATTCTGCATGCTTTAAGTGTGTTTGGTGGCTCAGAACCATCAAAAAACGTTGAAATATAGTTCAAATTCAATAAAAATCGACAAAAATACAGTTTCTAGCTAAAATTTGATGGTTTCGTTGCACTTTCCGAGCCCGTAGGGTATCTGAGTGGCTTAAAAGTACAAGAAAACACTTCAAAAGTGACGTTTCTGAAGAATTTTAACAGTTTTCTTGTATCTACGAACGCCAGAATGCATAAAATTGACCTAAACTTCTCCTTTTCCTATTCTGAGTCGATTCTGCATGCTTTAAGTGTGTTTGGTGGATCAGAACCATCAAAAAACGTTGAAATATAGTTCAAATTCAATAAAAATCGACAAAAATACAGTTTCTAGCTAAAATTTGATGGTTTCGTTGCACTTTCCGAGCCCGTAGGGTATCTGAGTGGCTTAAAAGTACAAGAAAACACTTCAAAAGTGACGTTTCTGAAGAATTTTAACAGTTTTCTTGTATCTACGAACGCCAGAATGCATAAAATTGACCTAAACGTCTCCTTTTCCTATTCTGAGTCGATTCTGCATGCTTTAAGTGTGTTTGGTGGCTCAGAACCATCAAAAAACGTTGAAATATAGTTCAAATTCAATAAAAATCGACAAAAATACAGTTTCTAGCTAAAATTTGATGGTTTCGTTGCACTTTCCGAGCCCGTAGGGTATCTGAGTGGCTTAAAAGTACAAGAAAACACTTCAAAAGTGACGTTTCTGAAGAATTTTAACAGTTTTCTTGTATCTACGAACGCCAGAATGCATAAAATTGACCTAAACTTCTCCTTTTCCTATTCTGAGTCGATTCTGCATGCTTTAAGTGTGTTTGGTGGCTCAGAACCATCAAAAAACGTTGAAATATAGTTCAAATTCAATAAAAATCGACAAAAATACAGTTTCTAGCTAAAATTTGATGGTTTCGTTGCACTTTCCGAGCCCGTAGGGTATCTGAGTGGCTTAAAAGTACAAGAAAACACTTCAAAAGTGACGTTTCTGAAGAATTTTAACAGTTTTCTTGTATCTACGAACGCCAGAATGCATAAAATTGACCTAAACGTCTCCTTTTCCTATTCTGAGTCGATTCTGCATGCTTTAAGTGTGTTTGGTGGCTCAGAACCATCAAAAAACGTTGAAATATAGTTCAAATTCAATAAAAATCGACAAAAATACAGTTTCTAGCTAAAATTTGATGGTTTCGTTGCACTTTCCGAGCCCGTAGGGTATCTGAGTGGCTTAAAAGTACAAGAAAACACTTCAAAAGTGACGTTGCTGAAGAATTTTAACAGTTTTCTTGTATCTACGAACGCCAGAATGCATAAAATTGACCTAAACGTCTCCTTTTCCTATTCTGAGTCGATTCTGCATGCTTTAAGTGTGTTTGGTGGCTCAGAACCATCAAAAAACGTTGAAATATAGTTCAAATTCAATAAAAATCGACAAAAATACAGTTTCTAGCTAAAATTTGATGGTTTCGTTGCACTTTCCGAGCCCGTAGGGTATCTGAGTGGCTTAAAAGTACAAGAAAACACTTCAAAAGTGACGTTTCTGAAGAATTTTAACAGTTTTCTTGTATCTACGAACGCCAGAATGCATAAAGTTGACCTAAACGTCTCCTTTTCCTATTCTGAGTCGATTCTGCATGCTTTAAGTGTGTTTGGTGGCTCAGAACCATCAAAAAACGTTGAAATATAGTTCAAATTCAATAAAAATCGACAAAAATACAGTTTCTAGCTAAAATTTGATGGTTTCGTTGCACTTTCCGAGCCCGTAGGGTATCTGAGTGGCTTAAAAGTACAAGAAAACACTTCAAAAGTGACGTTTCTGAAGAATTTTAACAGTTTTCTTGTATCTACGAACGCCAGAATGCATAAAATTGACCTAAACGTCTCCTTTTCCTATTCTGAGTCGATTCTGCATGCTTTAAGTGTGTTTGGTGGCTCAGAACCATCAAAAAACGTTGAAATATAGTTCAAATTCAATAAAAATCGACAAAAATACAGTTTCTAGCTAAAATTTGATGGTTTCGTTGCACTTTCCGAGCCCGTAGGGTATCTGAGTGGCTTAAAAGTACAAGAAAACACTTCAAAAGTGACGTTTCTGAAGAATTTTAACAGTTTTCTTGTATCTACGAACGCCAGAATGCATAAAATTGACCTAAACGTCTCCTTTTCCTATTCTGAGTCGATTCTGCATGCTTTAAGTGTGTTTGGTGGCTCAGAACCATCAAAAAACGTTGAAATATAGTTCAAATTCAATAAAAATCGACAAAAATACAGTTTCTAGCTAAAATTTGATGGTTTCGTTGCACTTTCCGAGCCCGTAGGGTATCTGAGTGGCTTAAAAGTACAAGAAAACACTTCAAAAGTGATGTTTCTGAAGAATTTTAACAGTTTTCTTGTATCTACGAACGCCAGAATGCATAAAATTGACCTAAACGTCTCCTTTTCCTATTCTGAGTCGATTCTGCATGCTTTAAGTGTGTTTGGTGGCTCAGAACCATCAAAAAACGTTGAAATACAGTTCAAATTCAATAAAAATCGACAAAAATACAGTTTCTAGCTAAAATTTGATGGTTTCGTTGCACTTTCCGAGCCCGTAGGGTATCTGAGTGGCTTAAAAGTACAAGAAAACACTTCAAAAGTGACGTTTCTGAAGAATTTTAACAGTTTTCTTGTATCTACGAACGCCAGAATGCATAAAATTGACCTAAACGTCTCCTTTTCCTATTCTTAGTCGATTCTGCATGCTTTAAGTGTGTTTGGTGGCTCAGAACCAGCAAAAAACGTTGAAATATAGTTCAAATTCAATAAAAATCGACAAAAATACAGTTTCTAGCTAAAATTTGATGGTTTCGTTGCACTTTCCGAGCCCGTAGGGTATCTGAGTGGCTTAAAAGTACAAGAAAACACTTCAAAAGTGACGTTTCTGAAGAATTTTAACAGTTTTCTTGTATCTACGAACGCCAGAATGCATAAAATTGACCTAAACGTCTCCTTTTCCTATTCTGAGTCGATTCTGCATGCTTTAAGTGTGTTTGGTGGCTCAGAACCATCAAAAAACGTTGAAATATAGTTCAAATTCAATAAAAATCGACAAAAATACAGTTTCTAGCTAAAATTTGATGATTTCGTTGCACTTTCCGAGCCCGTAGGGTATCTGAGTGGCTTAAAAGTACAAGAAAACACTTCAAAAGTGACGTTTCTGAAGAATTTTAACAGTTTTCTTGTATCTACGAACGCCAGAATGCATAAAATTGACCTAAACGTCTCCTTTTCCTATTCTGAGTCGATTCTGCATGCTTTAAGTGTGTTTGGTGGCTCAGAACCATCAAAAAACGTTGAAATATAGTTCAAATTCAATAAAAATCGACAAAAACACAGTTTCTAGCTAAAATTTGATGGTTTCGTTGCACTTTCCGAGCCCGTAGGGTATCTGAGTGGCTTAAAAGTACAAGAAAACACTTCAAAAGTGACGTTTCTGAAGAATTTTAACAGTTTTCTTGTATCTACGAACGCCAGAATGCATAAAATTGACCTAAACGTCTCCTTTTCCTATTCTGAGTCGATTCTGCATGCTTTAAGTGTGTTTGGTGGCTCAGAACCATCAAAAAACGTTGAAATATAGTTCAAATTCAATAAAAATCGACAAAAATACAGTTTCTAGCTAAAATTTGATGGTTTCGTTGCACTTTCCGAGCCCGTAGGGTATCTGAGTGGCTTAAAAGTACAAGAAAACACTTCAAAAGTGATGTTTCTGAAGAATTTTAACAGTTTTCTTGTATCTACGAACGCCAGAATGCATAAAATTGACCTAAACGTCTCCTTTTCCTATTCTGAGTCGATTCTGCATGCTTTAAGTGTGTTTGGTGGCTCAGAACCATCAAAAAACGTTGAAATACAGTTCAAATTCAATAAAAATCGACAAAAATACAGTTTCTAGCTAAAATTTGATGGTTTCGTTGCACTTTCCGAGCCCGTAGGGTATCTGAGTGGCTTAAAAGTACAAGAAAACACTTCAAAAGTGACGTTTCTGAAGAATTTTAACAGTTTTCTTGTATCTACGAACGCCAGAATGCATAAAATTGACCTAAACGTCTCCTTTTCCTATTCTTAGTCGATTCTGCATGCTTTAAGTGTGTTTGGTGGCTCAGAACCATCAAAAAACGTTGAAATATAGTTCAAATTCAATAAAAATCGACAAAAATACAGTTTCTAGCTAAAATTTGATGGTTTCGTTGCACTTTCCGAGCCCGTAGGGTATCTGAGTGGCTTAAAAGTACAAGAAAACACTTCAAAAGTGACGTTTTTGAAGAATTTTTACAGTTTTCTTGTATCTACGAACGCCAGAATGCATAAAATTGACCTAAACGTCTCCTTTTCCTATTCTGAGTCGATTCTGCATGCTTTAAGTGTGTTTGGTGGCTCAGAACCATCAAAAAACGTTGAAATACAGTTCAAATTCAATAAAAATCGACAAAAATACAGTTTCTAGCTAAAATTTGATGGTTTCGTTGCACTTTCCGAGCCCGTAGGGTATCTGAGTGGCTTAAAAGTACAAGAAAACACTTCAAAAGTGACGTTTCTGAAGAATTTTAACAGTTTTCTTGTATCTACGAACGCCAGAATGCATAAAATTGACCTAAACGTCTCCTTTTCCTATTCTGAGTCGATTCTGCATGCTTTAAGTGTGTTTGGTGGCTCAGAACCATCAAAAAACGTTGAAATATAGTTCAAATTCAATAAAAATCGACAAAAATACAGTTTCTAGCTAAAATTTGATGGTTTCGTTGCACTTTCCGAGCCCGTAGGGTATCTGAGTGGCTTAAAAGTACAAGAAAACACTTCAAAAGTGACGTTTCTGAAGAATTTTAACAGTTTTCTTGTATCTACGAACGCCAGAATGCATAAAATTGACCTAAACGTCTCCTTTTCCTATTCTGAGTCGATTCTGCATGCTTTAAGTGTGTTTGGTGGTTCAGAACCATCAAAAAACGTTGAAATATAGTTCAAATTCAATAAAAATCGACAAAAATACAGTTTCTAGCTAAAATTTGATGGTTTCGTTGCACTTTCCGAGCCCATTGGGTAACTGAGTGGCTTAAAAGTACAAGAAAACACTTCAAAAGTGACGTTTCTGAAGAATTTTAACAGTTTTCTTGTATCTACGAACGCCAGAATGCATAAAATTGACCTAAACGTCTCCGTTTCCTATTCTGAGTCGATTCTGCATGCATTAAGTGTGTTTGGTGGCTCAGAACCATCAAAAAACGTTGAAATATAGTTCAAATTCAATAAAAATCGACAAAAATACAGTTTCTAGCTAAAATTTGATGGTTTCGTTGCACTTTCCGAGCCCGTAGGGTATCTGAGTGGCTTAAAAGTACAAGAAAACACTTCAAAAGTGACGTTTCTGAAGAATTTTAACAGTTTTCTTGTATCTACGAACGCCAGAATGCATAAAATTGACCTAAACGTCTCCTTTTCCTATTCTGAGTCGATTCTGCATGCTTTAAGTGTGTTTGGTGGCTCAGAACCATCAAAAAACGTTGAAATATAGTTCAAATTCAATAAAAATCGACAAAAATACTGTTTCTAGCTAAAATTTGATGGTTTCGTTGCACTTTCCGAGCCCGTAGGGTATCTGAGTGGCTTAAAAGTACAAGAAAACACTTCAAAAGTGACGTTTCTGAAGAATTTTAACAGTTTTCTTGTATCTACGAACGCCAGAATGCATAAAATTGACCTAAACGTCTCCTTTTCCTATTCTGAGTCGATTCTGCATGCTTTAGGTGTGTTTGGTGGCTCAGAACCATCAAAAAACGTTGAAATATAGTTCAAATTCAATAAAAATCGACAAAAATACAGTTTCTAGCTAAAATTTGATGGTTTCGTTGCACTTTCCGAGCCCGTAGGGTATCTGAGTGGCTTAAAAGTACAAGAAAACACTTCAAAAGTGACGTTTCTGAAGAATTTTAACAGTTTTCTTGTATCTACGAACGCCAGAATGCATAAAATTGACCTAAACGTCTCCTTTTCCTATTCTGAGTCGATTCTGCATGCTTTAAGTGTGTTTGGTGGCTCAGAACCATCAAAAAACGTTGAAATATAGTTCAAATTCAATAAAAATCGACAAAAATACAGTTTCTAGCTAAAATTTGATGGTTTCGTTGCACTTTCCGAGCCCGTAGGGTATCTGAGTGGCTTAAAAGTACAAGAAAACACTTCAAAAGTGACGTTTCTGAAGAATTTTAACAGTTTTCTTATATCTACGAACGCCAGAATGCATAAAATTGACCTAAACGTCTCCTTTTCCTATTCTGAGTCGATTCTGCATGCTTTAAGTGTGTTTGGTGGCTCAGAACCATCAAAAAACGTTGAAATATAGTTCAAATTCAATAAAAATCGACAAAAATACAGTTTCTAGCTAAAATTTGATGGTTTCGTTGCACTTTCCGAGCCCGTTGGGTATCTGAGTGGCTTAAAAGTACAAGAAAACACATCAAAAGTGACGTTTCTGAAGAATTTTAACAGTTTTCTTGTATCTACGAACGCCAGAATGCATAAAATTGACCTAAACGTCTCCTTTTCCTATTCTGAGTCGATTCTGCATGCTTTAAGTGTGTTTGGTGGCTCAGAACCATCAAAAAACGTTGAAATATAGTTCAAATTCAATAAAAATCGACAAAAATACAGTTTCTAGCTAAAATTTGAAGGTTTCGTTGCACTTTCCGAGCCCATAGGGTATCTGAGTGTCTTAAAAGTACAAGAAAACACTTCAAAAGTGACGTTTCTGAAGAATTTTAACAGTTTTCTTGTATCTACGAACGCCAGAATGCATAAAATTGACCTAAACGTCTCCTTTTCCTATTCTGAGTCGATTCTGCATGCTTTAAGTGTGTTTGGTGGCTCAGAACCATCAAAAAACGTTGAAATATAGTTCAAATTCAATAAAAATCGACAAAAATACAGTTTCTAGCTAAAATTTTATGGTTTCGTTGCACTTTCCGAGCCCGTAGGGTATCTGAGTGGCTTAAAAGTACAAGAAAACACTTCAAAAGTGACGTTTCTGAAGAATTTTAACAGTTTTCTTGTATCTACGAACGCTAGAATGCATAAAATTGACCTAAACGTCTCCTTTTCCTATTCTGAGTCGATTCTGCATGCTTTAAGTGTGTTTGGTGGCTCAAAACCATCAAAACACGTTGAAATATAGTTCAAATTCAATAAAAATCGACAAAAATACAGTTTCTAGCTAAAATTTGATGGTTTCGTTGCACTTTCCGAGCCCGTAGGGTATCTGAGTGGCTTAAAAGTACAAGAAAACACTTCAAAAGTAACGTTTCTGAAGAATTTTAACAGTTTTCTTGTATCTACGAACGCCAGAATGCATAAAATTGACCTAAACGTCTCCTTTTCCTATTCTGAGTCGATTCTGCATGCTTTAAGTGTGTTTGGTGGCTCAGAACCATCAAAAAACGTTGAAATATAGTTCAAATTCAATAAGAATCGACAAAAATACAGTTTCTAGCTAAAATTTGATGGTTTCGTTGCACTTTCCGAGCCCGTTGGGTATCTGAGTGGCTTAAAAGTACAAGAAAACACTTCAAAAGTGACGTTTCTGAAGAATTTTACAGTTTTCTTGTATCTACGAATGCCAGAATGCATAAAATTGACCTAAACGTCTCCTTTTCCTATTCTGAGTCGATTCTGCATGCTTTAAGTGTGTTTGGTGGCTCAGAACCATCAAAAAACGTTGAAATATAGTTCAAATTCAATAAAAATCGACAAAAATACAGTTTCTAGCTAAAATTTGATGGTTTCGTTGCACTTTCCGAGCCCGTAGGGTATCTGAGTGGCTTAAAAGTACAAGAAAACACTTCAAAAGTGACGTTTCTGAAGAATTTTACAGTTTTCTTGTATCTACGAATGCCAGAATGCATAAAATTGACCTAAACGTCTCCTTTTCCTATTCTGAGTCGATTCTGCATGCTTTAAGTGTGTTTGGTGGCTCAGAACCATCAAAAAACGTTGAAATATAGTTCAAATTCAATAAAAATCGACAAAAATACAGTTTCTAGCTAAAATTTGATGGTTTCGTTGCACTTTCCGAGCCCGTAGGGTATCTGAGTGGCTTAAAAGTACAAGAAAACACTTCAAAAGTGACGTTTCTGAAGAATTTTAACAGTTTTCTTGTATCTACGAACGCCAGAATGCATAAAATTGACCCAAACGTCTCCTTTTCCTATTCTGAGTCGATTCTGCACGCTTTAAGTGTGTTTGGTGGCTCAGAACCATCAAAAAACGTTGAAATATAGTTCAAATTCAATAAAAATCGACAAAAATACAGTTTCTAGTTAAAATTTGATGGTTTCGTTGCACTTTCCGAGCCCGTAGGGTATCTGAGTGGCTTAAAAGTACAAGAAAACACTTCAGAAGTGACGTTTCTGAAGAATTTTAACAGTTTTCTTGTATCTACGAACGCCAGAATGCATAAAATTGACCTAAACCTCTCCTTTTCCGATTCTGAGTCGATTCTGCATGCTTTAAGTGTGTTTGGTGGCTCAGAACCATCAAAAAACGTTGAAATATAGTTCAAATTCAATAAAAATCGACAAAAATACAGTTTCTAGCTAAAATTTGATGGTTTCGTTGCACTTTCCGAGCCCGTAGGGTATCTGAGTGGCTTAAAAGTACAAGAAAACACTTCAAAAGTGACGTTTCTGAAGAATTTTAACAGTTTTCTTGTATCTACGAACGCCAGAAAGCATAAAATTGACCTAAACGTCTCCTTTTCCTAATCTGAGTTGATTCTGCATGCTTTAAGTGTGTTTGGTGGCTCAGAACCATCAAAAAACGTTGAAATATAGTTCAAATTCAATAAAAATCGACAAAAATACAGTTTCTAGCTAAAATTTGATGGTTTCGTTGCACTTTCCGAGCCCGTAGGGTATCTGAGTGGCTTAAAAGTACAAGAAAACACTTCAAAAGTGACGTTTCTGAAGAATTTTAACAGTTTTCTTGTATCTACGAACGCCAGAATGCATAAAATTGACCTAAACGTCTCCTTTTCCTATTCTGAGTCGATTCTGCATGCTTTAAGTGTGTTTGGTGGCTCAGAACCATCAAAAAACGTTGAAATATAGTTCAAATTCAATAAAAATCGACAAAAATACAGTTTCTAGTTAAAATTTGATGGTTTCGTTGCACTTTCCGAGCCCGTAGGGTATCTGAGTGGCTTAAAAGTACAAGAAAACACTTCAAAAGTGACGTTTCTGAAGAATTTTAACAGTTTTCTTGTATCTACGAACGCCAGAATGCATAAAATTGACCTAAACGTCTCCTTTTCCTATTCTGAGTCGATTCTGCATGCTTTAAGTGTGTTTGGTGGCTCAGAACCATCAAAAAACGTCGAAATATAGTTCAAATTCAATAAAAATCGACAAAAATACAGTTTCTAGCTAAAATTTGATGGTTTCGTTGCACTTTCCGAGCCCGTTGGGTATCTGAGTGGCTTAAAAGTACAAGAAAACACTTCAAAAGTGACGTTTCTGAAGAATTTTAACAGTTTTCTTGTATCTACGAACGCCAGAATGCATAAAATTGACCTAAACGTCTCCTTTTCCTATTCTGAGTCGATTCTGCATGCTTTAAGTGTGTTTGGTGGCTCAGAACCATCAAAAAACGTTGAAATATAGTTCAAATTCAATAAAAATCGACAAAAATACAGTTTCTAGCTAAAATTTGATGGTTTCGTTGCACTTTCCGAGCCCGTAGGGTATCTGAGTGGCTTAAAAGTACAAGAAAACACTTCAAAAGTGACGTTTCTGAAGAATTTTAACAGTTTTCTTGTATCTACGAACGCCAGAATGCATAAAATTGACCTAAACGTCTCCTTTTCCTATTCTGAGTCGATTCTGCATGCTTTAAGTGTGTTTGGTGGCTCAGAACCATCAAAAAACGTTGAAATATAGTTCAAATTCAATAAAAATCGACAAAAATACAGTTTCTAGCTAAAATTTGATGGTTTCGTTGCACTTTCCGAGCCCGTAGGGTATCTGAGTGGCTTAAAAGTACAAGAAAACACTTCAAAAGTGACGTTTCTGAAGAATTTTAACAGTTTTCTTGTATCTACGAACGCCAGAATGCATAAAATTGACCTAAACGTCTCCTTTTCCTATTCTGAGTCGATTCTGCATGCTTTAAGTGTGTTTGGTGGCTCAGAACCATCAAAAAACGTTGAAATATAGTTCAAATTCAATAAAAATCGACAAAAATACAGTTTCTAGCTAAAATTTGATGGTTTCGTTGCACTTTCCGAGCCCGTAGGGTATCTGAGTGGCTTAAAAGTACAAGAAAACACTTCAAAAGTGACGTTCCTGAAGAATTTTAACAGTTTTCTTGTATCTACGAACGCCAGAATGCATAAAATTGACCTAAACGTCTCCTTTTCCTATTCTGAGTCGATTCTGCATGCTTTAAGTGTGTTTGGTGGCTCAGAACCATCAAAAAACGTTGAAATATAGTTCAAATTCAATAAAAATCGACAAAAATACAGTTTCTAGCTAAAATTTGATGGTTTCGTTGCACTTTCCGAGCCCGTAGGGTATCTGAGTGGCTTAAAAGTACAAGAAAACACTTCAAAAGTGACGTTTCTGAAGAATTTTAACAGTTTTCTTGTATCTACGAACGCCAGAATGCATAAAATTGACCTAAACGTCTCCTTTTCCTATTCTGAGTCGATTCTGCATGCTTTAAGTGTGTTTGGTGGCTCAGAACCATCAAAAAACGTTGAAATATAGTTCAAATTCAATAAAAATCGACAAAAATACAGTTTCTAGCTAAAATTTGATGGTTTCGTTGCACTTTCCGAGCCCGTAGGGTATCTGAGTGGCTTAAAAGTACAAGAAAACACTTCAAAAGTGACGTTTCTGAAGAATTTTAACAGTTTTCTTGTATCTACGAACGCCAGAATGCATAAAATTGACCTAAACGTCTCCTTTTCCTATTCTGAGTCGATTCTGCATGCTTTAAGTGTGTTTGGTGGCTCAGAACCATCAAAAAACGTTGAAATATAGTTCAAATTCAATAAAAATCGACAAAAATACAGTTTCTAGCTAAAATTTGATGGTTTCGTTGCACTTTCCGAGCCCGTAGGGTATCTGAGTGGCTTAAAAGTACAAGAAAACACTTCAAAAGTGACGTTTCTGAAGAATTTTAACAGTTTTCTTGTATCTACGAACGCCAGAATGCATAAAATTGACCTAAACGTCTCCTTTTCCTATTCTGAGTCGATTCTGCATGCTTTAAGTGTGTTTGGTGGCTCAGAACCATCAAAAAACGTTGAAATATAGTTCAAATTCAATAAAAATCGACAAAAATACAGTTTCTAGCTAAAATTTGATGGTTTCGTTGCACTTTCCGAGCCCGTAGGGTATCTGAGTGGATTAAAAGTACAAGAAAACACTTCAAAAGTGAGGTTTCTGAAGAATTTTAACAGTTTTCTTGTATCTACGAACGCCAGAATGCATAAAATTGACCTAAACGTCTCCTTTTCCTATTCTGAGTCGATTCTGCATGCTTTAAGTGTGTTTGGTGGCTCAGAACCATCAAAAAACGTTGAAATATAGTTCAAATTCAATAAAAATCGACAAAAATACAGTTTCTAGCTAAAATTTGATGGTTTCGTTGCACTTTCCGAGCCCGTAGGGCATCTGAGTGGCTTAAAAGTACAAGAAAACACTTCAAAAGTGACGGTTCTGAAGAATTTTAACAGTTTTCTTGTATCTACGAACGCCAGAATGCATAAAATTGACCTAAACGTCTCCTTTTCCTATTCTGAGTCGATTCTGCATGCTTTAAGTGTGTTTGGTGGCTCAGAACCATCAAAAAACGTTGAAATATAGTTCAAATTCAATAAAAATCGACAAAAATACAGTTTCTAGCTAAAATTTGATGGTTTCTTTGCACTTTCCGAGCCCGTAGGGTATCTGAGTGGCTTAAAAGTACAAGAAAACACTTCAAAAGTGACGTTTCTGAAGAATTTTAACAGTTTTCTTGTATCTACGAACGCCAGAATGCATAAAATTGACCTAAACGTCTCCTTTTCCTATTCTGAGTCGATTCTGCATGCTTTAACTGTGTTTGGTGGCTCAGAACCATCAAAAAACGTTGAAATATAGTTCAAATTCAATAAAAATCGACAAAAATACAGTTTCTAGCTAAAATTTGATGGTTTCGTTGCACTTTCCGAGCCCGTAGGGTATCTCAGTGGCTTAAAAGTACAAGAAAACACTTCAAAAGTGACGTTTCTGAAGAATTTTAACAGTTTTCTTGTATCTACGAACGCCAGAATGCATAAAATTGACCTAAACGTCTCCTTTTCCTATTCTGATTCGATTCTGCATGCTTTAACTGTGTTTGGTGGCTCAGAACCATCAAAAAACGTTGAAATATAGTTCAAATTCAATAAAAATCGACAAAAATACAGTTTCTAGCTAAAATTTGATGGTTTCGTTGCACTTTCCGAGCCCGTAGGGTATATGAGTGGCTTAAAAGTACAAGAAAACACTTCAAAAGTGACGTTTCTGAAGAATTTTAACAGTTTTCTTGTATCTACGAACGCCAGAATGCATAAAATTGTCCTAAACGTCTCCTTTTCCTATTCTGAGTCGATTCTGCATGCTTTAAGTGTGTTTGGTGGCTCAGAACCATCAAAAAACCTTGAAATATAGTTCAAATTCAATAAAAATCGACAAAAATACAGTTTCTAGCTAAAATTTGATGGTTTCGTTGCACTTTCCGAGCCCGTAGGGTATCTGAGTGGCTTAAAAGTACAAGAAAACACTTCAAAAGTGACGTTTCTGAAGAATTTTAACAGTTTTCTTGTATCTACGAACGCCAGAATGCATAAAATAGACCTAAACGTCTCCTTTTCCTATTCTGAGTCGATTCTGCATGCTTTAAGTGTGTTTGGTGGCTCAGAACCATCAAAAAACGTTGAAATATAGTTCAAATTCAATAAAAATCGACAAAAACACAGTTTCTAGCTAAAATTTGATGGTTTCGTTGCACTTTCCGAGCCCGTAGGGTATCTGAGTGGCTTAAAAGTACAAGAAAACACTTCAAAAGTGACGTTTCTGAAGAATTTTAACGGTTTTCTTGTATCTACGAACGCCAGAATGCATAAAATTGACCTAAACGTCTCCTTTTCCTATTCTGAGTCGATTCTGCATGCTTTAAGTGTGTTTGGTGGCTCAGAACCATCAAAAAACGTTGAAATATAGTTCAAATTCAATAAAAATCGACAAAAATACAGTTTCTAGCTAAAATTTGATGGTTTCGTTGCACTTTCCGAGCCCGTAGGGTATCTGAGTGGCTTAAAAGCACAAGAAAACACTTCAAAAGTGACGTTTCTGAAGAATTTTAACAGTTTTCTTGTATCTACGAACGCCAGAATGCATAAAATTGACCTAAACTTCTCCTTTTCCTTTTCTGAGTCGATTCTGCATGCTTTAAGTGTGTTTGGTGGCCCAGAACCATCAAAAAACGTTGAAATATAGTTCAAATTCAATAAAAATCGACAAAAATACAGTTTCTAGCTAAAATTTGATGGTTTCGTTGCACTTTCCGAGCCCGTAGGGTATCTGAGTGGCTTAAAAGTACAAGAAAACACTTCAAAAGTGACGTTTCTGAAGAATTTTAACAGTTTTCTTGTATCTACGAACGCCAGAATGCATAAAATTGACCTAAACGTCTCCTTTTCCTATTCTGAGTCGATTCTGCATGCTTTAAGTGTGTTTGGTGGCTCAGAACCATCAAAAAACCTTGAAATATAGTTCAAATTCAATAAAAATCGACAAAAATACAGTTTCTAGCTAAAATTTGATGGTTTCGTTGCACTTTCCGAGCCCGTAGGGTATCTGAGTGGCTTAAAAGTACAAGAAAACACTTCAAAAGTGACGTTTCTGAAGAATTTTAACAGTTTTCTTGTATCTACGAACGCCAGAATGCATAAACTTGACCTAAACGTCTCCTTTTCCTATTCTGAGTCGATTCTGCATGCTTTAAGTGTGTTTGGTGGCTCAGAACCATCAAAAAACGTTGAAATATAGTTCAAATTCAATTAAAATCGACAAAAATACAGTTTCTAGCTAAAATTTGATGGTTTCGTTGCACTTTCCGAGCCCGTAGGGTATCTGAGTGGCTTAAAAGTACAAGAAAACACTTCAAAAGTGACGTTTCTGAAGAATTTTAACCGTTTTCTTGTATCTACGAACGCCAGAATGCATAAAATTGACCTAAACGTCTCCTTTTCCTATTCTGAGTCGATTCTGCATGCTTTAAGTGTGTTTGGTGGCTCAGAACCATCAAAAAACGTTGAAATATAGTTCAAATTAAATAAAAATCGACAAAAATACAGTTTCTAGCTAAAATTTGATGGTTTCGTTGCACTTTCCGAGCCCGTAGGGTACCTGAGTGGCTTAAAAGTACAAGAAAACACTTCAAAAGTGACGTTTCTGAAGAATTTTAACAGTTTTCTTGTATCTACGAACGCCAGAATGCATAAAATTGACCTAAACGTCTCCTTTTCCTATTCTGAGTCGATTCTGCATGCTTTAAGTGTGTTTGGTGGCTCAGAACCATCAAAAAACGTTGAAATATAGTTCAAATTCAATAAAAATCGACAAAAATACAGTTTCTAGCTAAAATTTGATGGTTTCGTTGCACTTTCCGAGCCCGTAGGGTATCTGAGTGGCTTAAAAGTACAAGAAAACACTTCAAAAGTGACGTTTCTGAAGAATTTTAACAGTTTTCTTGTATCTACGAACGCCAGAATGCATAAAATTGACCTAAACGTCTCCTTTTCCTATTCTGAGTCGATTCTGCATGCTTTAAGTGTGTTTGGTGGCTCAGAACCATCAAAAAACGTTGAAATATAGTTCAAATTCAATAAAAATCGACAAAAATACAGTTTCTAGCTAAAATTTGATGGTTTCGTTGCACTTTCCGAGCCCGTAGGGTATATGAGTGGCTTAAAAGTACAAGAAAACACTTCAAAAGTGACGTTTCTGAAGAATTTTAACAGTTTTCTTGTATCTACGAACGCCAGAATGCATAAAATTGTCCTAAACGTCTCCTTTTCCTATTCTGAGTCGATTCTGCATGCTTTAAGTGTGTTTGGTGGCTCAGAACCATCAAAAAACCTTGAAATATAGTTCAAATTCAATAAAAATCGACAAAAATACAGTTTCTAGCTAAAATTTGATGGTTTCGTTGCACTTTCCGAGCCCGTAGGGTATCTGAGTGGCTTAAAAGTACAAGAAAACACTTCAAAAGTGACGTTTCTGAAGAATTTTAACAGTTTTCTTGTATCTACGAACGCCAGAATGCATAAAATAGACCTAAACGTCTCCTTTTCCTATTCTGAGTCGATTCTGCATGCTTTAAGTGTGTTTGGTGGCTCAGAACCATCAAAAAACGTTGAAATATAGTTCAAATTCAATAAAAATCGACAAAAACACAGTTTCTAGCTAAAATTTGATGGTTTCGTTGCACTTTCCGAGCCCGTAGGGTATCTGAGTGGCTTAAAAGTACAAGAAAACACTTCAAAAGTGACGTTTCTGAAGAATTTTAACGGTTTTCTTGTATCTACGAACGCCAGAATGCATAAAATTGACCTAAACGTCTCCTTTTCCTATTCTGAGTCGATTCTGCATGCTTTAAGTGTGTTTGGTGGCTCAGAACCATCAAAAAACGTTGAAATATAGTTCAAATTCAATAAAAATCGACAAAAATACAGTTTCTAGCTAAAATTTGATGGTTTCGTTGCACTTTCCGAGCCCGTAGGGTATCTGAGTGGCTTAAAAGCACAAGAAAACACTTCAAAAGTGACGTTTCTGAAGAATTTTAACAGTTTTCTTGTATCTACGAACGCCAGAATGCATAAAATTGACCTAAACTTCTCCTTTTCCTTTTCTGAGTCGATTCTGCATGCTTTAAGTGTGTTTGGTGGCCCAGAACCATCAAAAAACGTTGAAATATAGTTCAAATTCAATAAAAATCGACAAAAATACAGTTTCTAGCTAAAATTTGATGGTTTCGTTGCACTTTCCGAGCCCGTAGGGTATCTGAGTGGCTTAAAAGTACAAGAAAACACTTCAAAAGTGACGTTTCTGAAGAATTTTAACAGTTTTCTTGTATCTACGAACGCCAGAATGCATAAAATTGACCTAAACGTCTCCTTTTCCTATTCTGAGTCGATTCTGCATGCTTTAAGTGTGTTTGGTGGCTCAGAACCATCAAAAAACCTTGAAATATAGTTCAAATTCAATAAAAATCGACAAAAATACAGTTTCTAGCTAAAATTTGATGGTTTCGTTGCACTTTCCGAGCCCGTAGGGTATCTGAGTGGCTTAAAAGTACAAGAAAACACTTCAAAAGTGACGTTTCTGAAGAATTTTAACAGTTTTCTTGTATCTACGAACGCCAGAATGCATAAACTTGACCTAAACGTCTCCTTTTCCTATTCTGAGTCGATTCTGCATGCTTTAAGTGTGTTTGGTGGCTCAGAACCATCAAAAAACGTTGAAATATAGTTCAAATTCAATTAAAATCGACAAAAATACAGTTTCTAGCTAAAATTTGATGGTTTCGTTGCACTTTCCGAGCCCGTAGGGTATCTGAGTGGCTTAAAAGTACAAGAAAACACTTCAAAAGTGACGTTTCTGAAGAATTTTAACCGTTTTCTTGTATCTACGAACGCCAGAATGCATAAAATTGACCTAAACGTCTCCTTTTCCTATTCTGAGTCGATTCTGCATGCTTTAAGTGTGTTTGGTGGCTCAGAACCATCAAAAAACGTTGAAATATAGTTCAAATTAAATAAAAATCGACAAAAATACAGTTTCTAGCTAAAATTTGATGGTTTCGTTGCACTTTCCGAGCCCGTAGGGTACCTGAGTGGCTTAAAAGTACAAGAAAACACTTCAAAAGTGACGTTTCTGAAGAATTTTAACAGTTTTCTTGTATCTACGAACGCCAGAATGCATAAAATTGACCTAAACGTCTCCTTTTCCTATTCTGAGTCGATTCTGCATGCTTTAAGTGTGTTTGGTGGCTCAGAACCATCAAAAAACGTTGAAATATAGTTCAAATTCAATAAAAATCGACAAAAATACAGTTTCTAGCTAAAATTTGATGGTTTCGTTGCACTTTCCGAGCCCGTAGGGTATCTGAGTGGCTTAAAAGTACAAGAAAACACTTCAAAAATGACGTTTCTGAAGAATTTTAAGAGTTTTCTTGTATCTACGAACGCCAGAATGCATAAAATTGACCTAAACGTCTCCTTTTTCTATTCTGAGTCGATTCTGCATGCTTTAAGTGTGTTTGGTGGCTCAGAACCATCAAAAAACGTTGAAATATAGTTCAAATTCAATAAAAATCGACAAAAATACAGTTTCTAGCTAAAATTTGATGGTTTCGTTGCACTTTCCGAGCCCGTAGGGTATCTGAGTGGCTTAAAAGTACAAGAAAACACTTCAAAAGTGACGTTTCTGAAGAATTTTAACGGTTTTCTTGTATCTACGAACGCCAGAATGCATAAAATTGACCTAAACGTCTCCTTTTCCTATTCTGAGTCGATTCTGCATGCTTTAAGTGTGTTTGGTGGCTCAGAACCATCAAAAAACGTTGAAATATAGTTCAAATTCAATAAAAATCGACAAAAATACAGTTTCTAGCTAAAATTTGATGGTTTCGTTGCACTTTCCGAGCCCGTAGGGTATCTGAGTGGCTTAAAAGCACAAGAAAACACTTCAAAAGTGACGTTTCTGAAGAATTTTAACAGTTTTCTTGTATCTACGAACGCCAGAATGCATAAAATTGACCTAAACTTCTCCTTTTCCTTTTCTGAGTCGATTCTGCATGCTTTAAGTGTGTTTGGTGGCCCAGAACCATCAAAAAACGTTGAAATATAGTTCAAATTCAATAAAAATCGACAAAAATACAGTTTCTAGCTAAAATTTGATGGTTTCGTTGCACTTTCCGAGCCCGTAGGGTATCTGAGTGGCTTAAAAGTACAAGAAAACACTTCAAAAGTGACGTTTCTGAAGAATTTTAACAGTTTTCTTGTATCTACGAACGCCAGAATGCATAAAATTGACCTAAACGTCTCCTTTTCCTATTCTGAGTCGATTCTGCATGCTTTAAGTGTGTTTGGTGGCTCAGAACCATCAAAAAACGTTGAAATATAGTTCAAATTCAATAAAAATCGACAAAAATACAGTTTCTAGCTAAAATTTGATGGTTTCGTTGCACTTTCCGAGCCCGTAGGGTATCTGAGTGGCTTAAAAGTACAAGAAAACACTTCAAAAGTGACGTTTCTGAAGAATTTTAACAGTTTTCTTGTATCTACGAACGCCAGAATGCATAAACTTGACCTAAACGTCTCCTTTTCCTATTCTGAGTCGATTCTGCATGCTTTAAGTGTGTTTGGTGGCTCAGAACCATAAAAAAACGTTGAAATATAGTTCAAATTCAATTAAAATCGACAAAAATACAGTTTCTAGCTAAAATTTGATGGTTTCGTTGCACTTTCCGAGCCCGTAGGGTATCTGAGTGGCTTAAAAGTACAAGAAAACACTTCAAAAGTGACGTTTCTGAAGAATTTTAACCGTTTTCTTGTATCTACGAACGCCAGAATGCATAAAATTGACCTAAACGTCTCCTTTTCCTATTCTGAGTCGATTCTGCATGCTTTAAGTGTGTTTGGTGGCTCAGAACCATCAAAAAACGTTGAAATATAGTTCAAATTAAATAAAAATCGACAAAAATACAGTTTCTAGCTAAAATTTGATGGTTTCGTTGCACTTTCCGAGCCCGTAGGGTACCTGAGTGGCTTAAAAGTACAAGAAAACACTTCAAAAGTGACGTTTCTGAAGAATTTTAACAGTTTTCTTGTATCTACGAACGCCAGAATGCATAAAATTGACCTAAACGTCTCCTTTTCCTATTCTGAGTCGATTCTGCATGCTTTAAGTGTGTTTGGTGGCTCAGAACCATCAAAAAACGTTGAAATATAGTTCAAATTCAATAAAAATCGACAAAAATACAGTTTCTAGCTAAAATTTGATGGTTTCGTTGCACTTTCCGAGCCCGTAGGGTATCTGAGTGGCTTAAAAGTACAAGAAAACACTTCAAAAATGACGTTTCTGAAGAATTTTAAGAGTTTTCTTGTATCTACGAACGCCAGAATGCATAAAATTGACCTAAACGTCTCCTTTTTCTATTCTGAGTCGATTCTGCATGCTTTAAGTGTGTTTGGTGGCTCAGAACCATCAAAAAACGTTGAAATATAGTTCAAATTCAATAAAAATCGACAGAAATACAGTTTCTAGCTAAAATTTGATGGTTTCGTTGCACTTTCCGAGCCCGTAGGGTATCTGAGTGGCTTAAAAGTACAAGAAAACACTTCAAAAGTGACGTTTCTGAAGAATTTTAACGGTTTTCTTGTATCTACGAACGCCAGAATGCATAAAATTGACCTAAACGTCTCCTTTTCCTACTCTGAGTCGATTCTGCATGCTTTAAGTGTGTTTGGTGGCTCAGAACCATCAAAAAACGTTGAAATATAGTTCAAATTCAATAAAAATCGACAAAAATACAGTTTCTAGCTAAAATTTGATGGTTTCGTTGCACTTTCCGAGCCCGTAGGGTATCTGAGTGGCTTAAAAGCACAAGAAAACACTTCAAAAGTGACGTTTCTGAAGAATTTTAACAGTTTTCTTGTATCTACGAACGCCAGAATGCATAAAATTGACCTAAACGTCTCCTTTTCCTTTTCTGAGTCGATTCTGCATGCTTTAAGGATGTTTGGTGGCCCAGAACCATCAAAAAACGTTGAAATATAGTTCAAATTCAATAAAAATCGACAAAAATACAGTTTCTAGCTAAAATTTGATGGTTTCGTTGCACTTTCCGAGCCCGTAGGGTATCTGAGTGGCTTAAAAGTACAAGAAAACACTTCAAAAGTGACGTTTCTGAAGAATTTTAACAGTTTTCTTGTATCTACGAACGCCAGAATGCATAAAATTGACCTAAACGTCTCCTTTTCCTATTCTGAGTCGATTCTGCATGCTTTAAGTGTGTTTGGTGGCTCAGAACCATCAAAAAACGTTGAAATATAGTTCAAATTCAATAAAAATCGACAAAAATACAGTTTCTAGCTAAAATTTGATGGTTTCGTTGCACTTTCCGAGCCCGTAGGGTATCTGAGTGGCTTAAAAGTACAAGAAAACACTTCAAAAGTGAAGTTTCTGAAGAATTTTAACAGTTTTCTTGTATCTACGAACGCCAGAATGCATAAAATTGACCTAAACGTCTCCTTTTCCTATTCTGAGTCGATTCTGCATGCTTTAAGTGTGTTTGGTGGCTCAGAACCATCAAAAAACGTTGAAATATAGTTCAAATTCAATAAAAATCGACAAAAATACAGTTTCTAGCTAAAATTTGATGGTTTCGTTGCACTTTCCGAGCCCGTAGGGTATCTGAGTGGCTTAAAAGTACAAGAAAACACTTCAAAAGTGTCGTTTCTGAAGAATTTTAACAGTTTTCTTGTATCTACGAACGCCAGAATGCATAAAATTGACCTAAACGTCTCCTTTTTCTATTCTGAGTCGATTCTGCATGCTTTAAGTGTGTTTGGTGGCTCAGAACCATCAAAAAACGTTGAAATATAGTTCAAATTCAATAAAAATCGACAAAAATACAGTTTCTAGCTAAAATTTGATGGTTTCGTTGCACTTTCCGAGCCCGTAGGGTATCTGAGTGGCTTAAAAGTACAAGAAAACACTTCAAAAGTGACGTTTCTGAAGAATTTTAACAGTTTTCTTGTATCTACGAACGCCAGAATGCATAAAATTGACCTAAACGTCTCCTTTTCCTATTCTGAGTCGATTCTGCATGCTTTAAGTGTGTTTGGTGGCTCAGAACCATCAAAAAACGTTGAAATATAGTTTAAATTCAATAAAAATCGACAAAAATACAGTTTCTAGCTAAAATTTGATGGTTTCGTTGCACTTTCCGAGCCCGTAGGGTATCTGAGTGGCTTAAAAGTACAAGAAAACACTTCAAAAGTGACGTTTCTGAAGAATTTTAACAGTTTTCTTGTATCTACGAACGCCAGATTGCATAAAATTGACCTAAACGTCTCCTTTTCCTATTCTGAGTCGATTCTGCATGCTTTAAGTGTGTTTGGTGGCTCAGAACCATCAAAAAACGTTGAAATATAGTTCAAATTCAATAAAAATCGACAAAAATACAGTTTCAATCTAAAATTTGATGGTTTCGTTGCACTTTCCGAGCCCGTAGGGTCTCTGAGTGGCTTAAAAGTACAAGAAAACACTTCAAAAGTGACGTTTCTGAAGAATTTTAACAGTTTTCTTGTATCTACGAACGCCACAATGCATAAAATTGACCTAAACGTCTCCTTTTCCTATTCTGAGTCGATTCTGCATGCTTTAAGTGTGTTTGGTGGCTCAGAACCATCAAAAAACGTTGAAATATAGTTCAAATTCAATAAAAATCGACAAAAATACAGTTTCTAGCTAAAATTTGATGGTTTCGTTGCACTTTCCGAGCCCGTAGGGTATCTGAGTGGCTTAAAAGTACAAGAAAACACTTCAAAAGTGACGTTTCTGAAGAATTTTAACAGTTTTCTTGTATCTACGAACGCCAGAATGCATAAAATTGGCCTAAACGTCTCCTTTTCCTATTCTGAGTCGATTCTGCATGCTTTAAGTGTGTTTGGTGGCTCAGAACCATCAAAAAACGTTGAAATATAGTTCAAATTCAATAAAAATCGACAAAAATACAGTTTCTAGCTAAAATTTGATGGTTTCGTTGCACTTTCCGAGCCCGTAGGGTATCTGAGTGGCTTAAAAGTACAAGAAAACACTTCAAAAGTGACGTTTCTGAAGAATTTTAAGAGTTTTCTTGTATCTACGAACGCCAGAATGCATAAAATTGACCTAAACGTCTCCTTTTCCTATTCTGAGTCGATTCTGCATGCTTTAAGTGTGTTTGGTGGCTCAGAACCATCAAAAAACGTTGAAATATAGTTCAAATTCAATAAAAATCGACAAAAATACAGTTTCTAGCTAAAATTTGATGGTTTCGTTGCACTTTCCGAGCCCGTTGGGTATCTGAGTGGCTTAAAAGTACAAGAAAACACTTCAAAAGTGACGTTTCTGAAGAATTTTAACAGTTTTCTTGTATCTACGAACGCCAGAATGCATAAAATTGACCTAAACGTCTCCTTTTCCTATTCTGAGTCGATTCTGCATGCTTTAAGTGTGTTTGGTGGCTCAGAACCATCAAAAAACGTTGAAATATAGTTCAAATTCAATAAAAATCGACAAAAATACAGTTTCTAGCTAAAATTTGATGGTTTCTGTGGTGTACGTAGTTGCATAGGTGTGGCGCACGCAGTGCAGAGCATGCGCCAGAGTAGGAGAGGAATGATGGCCGTCGAATAGAGCGTTAAGTTAGAGAAGTTGTGTTTCTTTATTTGTATATAATCGCGGGTATTAAATAAGGCAAGGAAACTATGGAGTTTTATTTAAGAAACACTACAGTGGCGACGAGGAAAATTATGGACAGATCGGCGTAAGTTAAAGAGAGAGTGAAAAAGCGGTGGCCACGTGGCAGTTAAGCGTTGGAAGAAAAAAAAACAAGATGGGCGGCGAAGATACGAAATCAAGTGAGGCAAGATTTACGAATGTGGGTCATCTGAGGCAGTTTACACTCAATTCAGACTGGAAGATTTTTTATACTCAGTTGACGCAATATTTTGTGGTGAACAACATCACAGACGACAAAATTCAACAAGCTCTACTGATCAATTGTTGCACCGAAGAATCATACAAGTTGCTGGAGAATCTATGTGTTCCAGGAGATCCAACGAAGAAAACATTCAGGGAGTTGATTACACTGTTTGACAAGCATTTTGTCCCCCCCAAGTTACATTTCCCAGAGAGGTATAAGTTTTATCATGCAGTGCGAGGGCGAGACGAAGAGATAGTCGAGTGGGCGTCCCGAATCCGACATTTGGCGTCGAAGTGCAAGTTCGGGGCGGAACTACAAGTGGTACTGAGAGATCGCTTTATCATGGGGCTTGGCGAAGGAGTTATTTTAGATCGCTTATTGGAGGAAGATGTGAGTAACCTCACGTTGCAGCAAAGTGTCGATATTGCGGCTAGTAAGGAGGCGTCGAGGCACCGTTATGTATTGGACTCAGAAAGGTCCCGGAAGAAGGAAGAGGCGGAAATGTTCCAGTTGTCTCATCAAAAAAGTTGGAGAGAGTCACAAGGCCAGGGAAGAGAGTCAAAAAGTTTAAGAAGAGGCAACGGTCGTGTGACAGGAAAGGCGGAATTTGGGGCTACTTCCCAGCTAGCAGCCAAGTCAGGATCGCAGTTATGGTGTAAGGTTTGCGGTAAAAAGGGACACCATGTCAGTAAGTGTCGTTATCAGAATTACATATGTCATATTTGTGGAATTCGAGGTCATTTAGCAGCGGTTTGCTCAAGTTCAAAGAAAGGTGGCAGGTCAAGTCATAATTTTTTGTCGACGGAGGCAGAAGAAACCATGTTCAGGGTGCAGACGAACGAGGTCAGGTACGCGCCAATTCAGGTAGAAGTCGAAGTTGGTGAGGACAAGTTAAGGTTTGAATTTGACAGTGGTGCATCTGTGTCGGTAATTTCTGAAAAGTTTTGGAGTGAACATTTTTGTAATTTAGCATTAAGGTCAGACGGTAAATGGTTGTCCAATTATAATGGACAGAAAATTGTACCATTAGGTTATGTCGAAGTAGAAATTAAGTTTAAAGATTTGCGCCATAAGTTGAAGTTGTATGTCATTAGAAACGGAGGTCCACCTTTACTAGGTCGAGATTTTTATTACAAATTTAATCTGGAATTTTTAAATAAAATTGAGTCCGCAAATAATAATAATAATGGGAGCGTCGCGGAATTGTTAAGGCAATTTCCGACAGTGTTTTCAGATCAGTTAGGGTTGTTCAATAGGAGCACCATACGGTTAAATATTTCAGAAAAAGCACAGCCTAAATTTTATAAACCTAGGCCGTTACCGTTTGCAATTAAAGACAAGGTGGAGCAAGAACTGGAGCGGTTAGTTAAGTTGGGAATTTTACAACCGGTTAATTTTAGTCATTGGGGAACGCCTATCGTTCCGATCATTAAAAAAGATGGCACCGTGCGGATATGTGCTGATTATAAAATCACAGCAAATTTAGCGGTAGAGGCGGATTTGTTTCCTTTACCTAGGATTGAGGAAATTTTTGCAAAATTGAAAGGAGAAACCTTCATGAAGTTAGATCTTTCACGAGCTTATCAGCAAATAGGATTAGATGAACAGTCAAGAGAAATTACGACAATTTCAACGCATAAGGGGTTATTTCAGTACACGCGCTTACCGTTCGGGTTAGCATGTGCACCATCTAAGTTTCAAAGAATAATGGAGACGATTTTACAAGGGTTAGATGGGGTGTGTTGTTTTCTCGATGATATTTTGATTACGGGAGAGAATTTTAGCCAGCATGTAGAGCGAGTCCACGCGGTATTGACTAGATTACAACATTGCGGGTTAACCATTGAATTTTCGAAATGTGCATTTTT
The DNA here is from genome assembly GCF_036711695.1 of Zophobas morio. Taxonomy (NCBI): domain Eukaryota; kingdom Metazoa; phylum Arthropoda; class Insecta; order Coleoptera; family Tenebrionidae; genus Zophobas; species Zophobas morio. Next base: position 741 of record NW_026973139.1, on the reverse strand, counting down.
CCAAGATAGGGTAACGTATTTAGGATACGTGATTGACAAGACTGGGTTACATCCTTGTGAGGATAAGGTGAGAGATGTCAAGAACACTCCACGACCGCAGAATGTTAAGCAAGTGAAAGCTTTTTTAGGGTTGGTAAATTATTACAATAAATTTATACCTAATAATGCGAGTCTGTTGCACCCATTATATGAATTGCTCAAAAAGGATTCACAGTTTGTGTGGTCGGAGCATTGCGAACGGGCTTTCGTGCAAGTAAAAGAAATATTGACATCAGATCGAGTGTTAGCGCATTATGATGCGACATTGCCAATAGTTTTAACGACTGATGCATCAGAGCATGGGGTTGCAGCTATTATTTCGCATGTAGTAAATAATGTCGAATATCCAATAGCGTTCGCGTCTCGAACGTTATCGTGCGCGCAAAGGAAATACAGTCAGTTAGAGAAGGAGGCTTTAGCAATTATATTCGGTGTTACTAAGTTTCATCAATATCTTTTTGGTCATAAGTTTATTTTACAGACAGATCATAAGGCTTTGGTTACAATTTTTGGCCCTAAACGAGGTTTACCAGTTTTAGCGGCGAATCGTTTACAGCGTTGGGCGTTAATATTAGCGAATTATGAGTACGATATTAGGTTTATCAAGTCAATGGATAATAATGCCGATGCGTTGTCGCGGTTACCAGTAGCAGACGAGTTTACGGAACCAGCTGCTGACTATACTTATTTTAATTATATTTT
>NW_026973138.1:0-59320 GCF_036711695.1 Zophobas morio | reverse complement strand
CGTCACTTTTGAAGTGTTTTCTTGTACTTTTAAGCCACTCAGATACCCTACGGGCTCGGAAAGTGCAACGAAACCATCAAATTTTAGCTAGAAACTGTATTTTTGTCGATTTTTATTGAATTTGAACTAGATTTCAACGTTTTTTGATGGTTCTGAGCCACCAAACACACTTAAAGCATGCAGAATCGACTCAGAATAGGAAAAGGAGACGTTTAGGTCAATTTTATGCATTCTGGCGTTCGTAGATACAAGAAAACTGTTAAAATTCTTCAGAAACGTCACTTTTGAAGTGTTTTCTTGTACTTTTAATCCACTCAGATACCCTACGGGCTCGGAAAGTGCAACGAAACCATCAAATTTTAGCTAGAAACTGTATTTTTGTCGATTTTTATTGAATTTGAACTATATTTAAACGTTTTTTGATGGTTCTGAGCCACCAAACACACTTAAAGCATGCAGAATCGACTCAGAATAGGAAAAGGAGACGTTTAGGTCAATGTTATGCATTCTGGCGTTCGTAGATACAAGAAAACTGTTAAAATTCTTCAGGAACGTCACTTTTGAAGTGTTTTCTTGTACTTTTAAGCCACTCAGATACCCTACGGGCTCGGAAAGTGCAACGAAACCATCAAATTTTAGCTAGAAACTGTATTTTTGTCGATTTTTATTGAATTTGAACTATATTTCAACGTTTTTTGATGGTTCTGAGCCACCAAACACACTTAAAGCATGCAGAATCGACTCAGAATAGGAAAAGGAGACGTTTAGGTTAATTTTATGCATTCTGGCGTTCGTAGATACAAGAAAACTGTTAAAATTCTTCAGAAACGTCACTTTTGAAGTGTTTTCTTGTACTTTTAAGCCACACAGATACCCTACGGGCTCGGAAAGTGCAACGAAACCATAAAATTTTAACTAGAAACTGTATTTTTGTCGATTTTTATTGAATTTGAACTATATTTCAACGTTTTTTGATGGTTCTGAGCCACCAAACACACTTAAAGCATGCAGAATCGACTCAGAATAGGAAAAGGAGACGTTTAGGTAAATTTTATGCATTCTGGCGTTCGTAGATACAAGAAAACTGTTAAAATTCTTCAGAAACGTCACTTTTGAAGTGTTTTCTTGTACTTTTAAGCCACTCAGATACCCTACGGGCTCGGAAAGTGCAACGAAACCATCAAATTTTAGCTAGAAACTGTATTTTTGTCGATTTTTATTGAATTTGAACTATATTTCAACGTTTTTTGATGGTTCTGAGCCACCAAACACACTTAAAGCATGCAGAATCGACTCAGAATAGGAAAAGGAGACGTTTAGGTCAATTTTATGCATTCTGGCGTTCGTAGATACAAGAAAACTGTTAAAATTCTTCAGAAACGTCACTTTTGAAGTGTTTTCTTGTACTTTTAAGCCACTCAGATACCCTACGGGCTCGGAAAGTGCAACGAAACCATCAAATTTTAGCTAGAAACTGTATTTTTGTCGATTTTTATTCAATTTGAACTATATTTCAACGTTTTTTGATGGTTCTGAGCCACCAAACACACCTAAAGCATGCAGAATCGACTCAGAATAGGAAAAGGAGACGTTTAGGTCAATTTTATGCATTCTGGCGTTCGTAGATACAAGAAAACTGTTAAAATTCTTCAGAAACGTCACTTTTGAAGTGTTTTCTTGTACTTTTAAGCCACTCAGATACCCTACGGGCTCGGAAAGTGCAACGAAACCATCAAATTTTAGCTAGAAACTGTATTTTTGTCGATTTTTATTGAATTTGAACTATATTTCAACGTTTTTTGATGGTTCTGAGCCACCAAACACACTTAAAGCCTGCAGAATCGACTCAGAATAGGAAAAGGAGACGGTTAGGTCAATTTTATGCATTCTGGCGTTCGTAGATACAAGAAAACTGTTAAAATTCTTCAGAAACGTCACTTTTGAAGTGTTTTCTTGTACTTTGAAGCCACTCAGATACCCTACGGGCTCGGAAAGTGCAACGAAACCATCAAATTTTAGCTAGAAACTGTATTTTTGTCGATTTTTATTGAATTTGAACTATATTTCAACGTTTTTTGATGGTTCTGAGCCACCAAACACACTTAAAGCATGCAGAATCGACTCAGAATAGGAAAAGGAGACGTTTAGGTCAATTTTATGCATTCTGGCGTTCGTAGATACAAGAAAACTGTTAAAATTCTTCAGAAACGTCACTTTTGAAGTGTTTTCTTGTACTTTTAAGCCACTCAGATACGCTACGGGCTCGGAAAGTGCAACGAAACCATCAAATTTTAGCTAGAAACTGTATTTTTGTCGATTTTTATTGAATTTGAACTATATTTCAACGTTTTTTGATGGTTCTGAGCCACCAAACACACTTAAAGCATGCAGAATCGACTCAGAATAGGAAAAGGAGACGTTTAGGTCAATTTTATGCATTCTGGCGTTCGTAGATACAAGAAAACTGTTAAAATTCTTCAGAAACGTCACTTTTGAAGTGTTTTCTTGTACTTTTAAGCCACTCAGATACCCTACGGGCTCGGAAAGTGCAACGAAACCATCACATTTTAGCTAGAAACTGTATTTTTGTCGATTTTTATTGAATTTGAACTATATTTCAACGTTTTTTGATGGTTCTGAGCCACCAAACACACTTAAAGCATGCAGAATCGACTCAGAATAGGAAAAGGAGACGTTTAGGTCAATTTTATGCATTCTGGCGTTCGTAGATACAAGAAAACTGTTAAAATTCTTCAGAAACGTCACTTTTGAAGTGTTTTCTTGTACTTTTAAGCCACTCAGATACCCTACGGGCTCGGAAAGTGCAACGAAACCATCAAATTTTAGCTAGAAACTGTATTTTTGTCGATTTTTATTGAATTTGAACTATATTTCAACGTTTTTTGATGGTTCTGAGCCACCAAACACACTTAAAGCATGCAGAATCGACTCAGAATAGGAAAAGGAGACGGTTAGGTCAATTTTATGCATTCTGGCGTTCGTAGATACAAGAAAACTGTTAAAATTCTTCAGAAACGTCACTTTTGAAGTGTTTTCTTGTACTTTTAAGCCACTCAGATACCCTACGGGCTCGGAAAGTGCAACGAAGCCATCAAATTTTAGCTAGAAACTGTATTTTTGTCGATTTTTATTGAATTTGAACTATATTTCAACGTTTTTTGATGGTTCTGAGCCACCAAACACACTTAAAGCATGCAGAATCGACTCAGAATAGGAAAAGGAGACGTTTAGGTCAATTTTATGCATTCTGGCGTTCGTAGATACAAGAAAACTGTTAAAATTCTTCAGAAACGTCACTTTTGAAGTGTTTTCTTGTACTTTTAAGCCACTCAGATACCCTACGGGCTCGGAAAGTGCAACGAAACCATCAAATTTTAGCTAGAAACTGTATTTTTGTCGATTTTTATTGAATTTGAACTATATTTCAACGTTTTTTGATGGTTCTGAGCCACCAAACACACTTAAAGCATGCAGAATCGACTCAGAATAGGAAAAGGAGACGTTTAGGTCAATTTTATGCATTCTGGCGTTCGTAGATACAAGAAAACTGTTAAAATTCTTCAGAAACGTCACTTTTGAAGTGTTTTCTTGTACTTTTAAGCCACTCAGATACCCTACGGGCTCGGAAAGTGCAACGAAACCATCAAATTTTAGCTAGAAACTGTATTTTTGTCGATTTTTATTGAATTTGAACTATATGTGGTGAACCGGAATTGCAACCCTTAAAATAGCCCAACTGTGGCACATAATATTTTTCATAACGAGCCTACTCTTCATTATCATGGGAACCAAAAGTCCGAACTTCCCAGTATTATCAATTAACAGAATCTTCAAGGCAAGCGATCGCTTCCCATGGCCCCACACAGTCACACTGTCTTCCAGGAATAATCGCCAAAGCGCATTCCATGCCCTAATATGGAGAACATCTTCATGTCCAATCAAATCACTCCAGTTGCAATTAATATGCACATTTGCATGGGAAACTTGGGGTCAATACAAACACTTGAGATCAAGGCCAATAAGTCTGACGAATGCGTTATCATTCTGGGTGGTCCGATGCCAATTAATTATGGGAAATGCACTTTTACAAACACTTGCCGCCGTTTCCGGCGACAAAATTGCGAGAAATAGATTTTTTTGTCACATCGTCTTCAATATTCTCACGCTCGAAAACCCTATAAAAACGGCCGGATTAGAATTAAAATTCAATTCGATTCCGATACAGTCTCGCGTGCGGATGGGCCTGCTTCCTAGTCTCATCGTGATACCCAACTTCCGGCCGCCGTGCTAGTGCCAAGTGCGGGGGAACATCTTCCAACACGACCTTCTCCATTGAGTGACAGTGGCGCTTCGCCGAGGTTCCCCCTCCGACTTTTCCACACAACCGCTGAACTGCTGACATGTAAGTCCCACTGACCTACTTATGTGGTTCTGCCCTTGCGAAGGCCGCCTTATCGGCGCTTACCGGCGATTCGACGGCGGCTTAACAGGCCTTCGGTATGAATCTTGTACGGCAAGTCAATGATCCACCGTATCGGATCAGCTTCTTCCGGCTGGATGTGGGCCCTCCCTGCCGAACCGCAAGGGTTCGTGCCCCCCGTTTTTGCCCAACGCTGTATCTTGTCACCGCCCTCAATTTAATAAACGGACAGCTCTACGTTCTCAAGGCCCGGGTGCCACCTTCAGGCTCGCCCATACACTACGAACGCCTGGAGTAACCAAAAGCGAGACCCGCTACCCTACCAGGCACTCGTGACCCTACCACGATCAGTCGCAACCCCCCCCCCAGCCCTCAGTTAAATGTTATAGGCTAATTTAATGTTCATATGTAATACGTTTCAATGGTCTTCCGTAACGAAGGCATAAATTTATACTCTCATAGATAAGATTCCGTCGCTTACTGCTTGATATGCGTTTATTCAGTAATCTTAACCAGATACCAGGGTTCACCGCCCTGGTCTCCATATGTATGTATTAACGTAAGATGCACAATAATGTTCCTATTACTATAATCGTAACCACCCCTTTTTCTTGCTTGAGTATGTAACTCTCGGATAATTGTTAGCTCGTCAAAACTGTGTTACCAAGTTACAATAGATAACCTATGGAGCGAGACTGTGTCTCATTTGCCCTTCTCATCCCCCGAATCGGCCCTCACGGGCCAGGACCTAAGGGGCACTCTTTTGTGACGGCCCTCGGCACAAAACTCGGACACTAAATATAAATAAGCAAAATAGCCCAAGACCCGACGGTGCCGCCACATATATTTCAACGTTTTTTGATGGTTCTGAGCCACCATACACACTTAAAGCATGCAGAATCGACTCAGAATAGGAAAAGGAGACGTTTAGGTCAATTTAATGCATTCTGGCGTTCGTAGATACAAGAAAACTGTTAAAATTCTTCAGAAACGTCACTTTTGAAGTGTTTTCTTGTACTTTTAAGCCACTCAGATACCCTACGGGCTCGGAAAGTGCAACGAAACCATCAAATTTTAGCTAGAAACTGTATTTTTGTCGATTTTTATTGAATTTGAACTATATTTCAACGTTTTTTGATGGTTCTGAGCCACCAAACACACTTAAAGCATGCAGAATCGACTCAGAATAGGAAAAGGAGACGTTTAGGTCAATTTTATGCATTCTGGCGTTCGTAGATACAAGACAACTGTTAAAATTCTTCAGAAACGTCACTTTTGAAGTGTTTTCTTGTACTTTTAAGCCACTCAGATACCCTACGGGCTCGGAAAGTGCAACGAAACCATCAAATTTTAGCTAGAAACTGTATTTTTGTCGATTTTTATTGAATTTGAACTATATTTCAACGTTTTTTGATGGTTCTGAGCCACCAAACACACTTAAAGCATGCAGAATCGACTCAGAATAGGAAAAGGAGACGTTTAGGTCAATTTTATGCATTCTGGCGTTCGTATATACAAGAAAACTGTTAAAATTCTTCAGAAACGTCACTTTTGAAGTGTTTTCTTGTACTTTTAAGCCACTCAGATACCCTACGGGCTCGGAAAGTGCAACGAAACCATCAAATTTTAGCTAGAAACTGTATTTTTGTCGATTTTTATTGAATTTGAACTATATTTCAACGTTTTTTGATGGTTCTGAGCCACCAAACACACTTAAAGCATGCAGAATCGACTCAGAATAGGAAAAGGAGACGTTTAGGTCAATTTTATGCATTCTGGCGTTCGTAGATACAAGAAAACTGTTAAAATTCTTCAGAAACGTCACTTTTGAAGTGTTTTCTTGTACTTTTAAGCCACTCAGATACCCTACGGACTCGGAAAGTGCAACGAAACCATCAAATTTTAGCTAGAAACTGTATTTTTGTCGATTTTTATTGAATTTGAACTATATTTCAACGTTTTTTGATGGTTCTGAGCCACCAAACACACTTAAAGAATGCAGAATCGACTCAGAATAGGAAAAGGAGACGTTTAGGTCAATTTTATGCATTCTGGCGTTCGTAGATACAAGAAAACTGTTAAAATTCTTCAGAAACGTCACTTTTGAAGTGTTTTCTTGTACTTTTAAGCCACTCAGATACCCTACGGGCTCGGAAAGTGCAACGAAACCATCAAATTTTAGCTTGAAACTGTATTTTTGTCGATTTTTATTGAATTTGAACTATATTTCAACGTTTTTTGATGGTTCTGAGCCACCATACACACTTAAAGCATGCAGAATCGACTCAGAATAGGAAAAGGAGACGTTTAGGTCAATTTTATGCATTCTGGCGTTCGTAGATACAAGAAAACTGTTAAAATTCTTCAGAAACGTCACTTTTGAAGTGTTTTCTTGTACTTTTAAGCCACTCAGATACCCTACGGGCTCGGAAAGTGCAACGAAACCATCAAATTTTAGCTAGAAACTGTATTTTTGTCGATTTTTATTGAATTTGAACAATATTTCAACGTTTTTTGATGGTTCTGAGCCACCAAACACACTTAAAGCATGCAGAATCGACTCAGAATAGGAAAACGAGACGTTTAGGTCAATTTTATGCATTCTGGCGTTCGTAGATACAAGAAAACTGTTAAAATTCTTCAGAAACGTCACTTTTGAAGTGTTTTCTTGTACTTTTAAGCCACTCAGATATCCTACGGGCTCGGAAAGTGCAACGAAACCATCAAATTTTAGCTAGAAACTGTATTTTTGTCGATTTTTATTGAATTTGAACTATATTTCAACGTTTTTTGATGGTTCTGAGCCACCAAACACACTTAAAGCATGCAGAATCGACTCAGAATAGGAAAAGGAGACGTTTAGGTCAATTTTATGCATTCTGGCGTTCGTAGATACAAGAAAACTGTTAAAATTCTTCAGAAACGTCACTTTTGAAGTGTTTTCTTGTACTTTTAAGCCACTCAGATACCCTATGGGCTCGGAAAGTGCAACGAAACCATCAAATTTTAGCTAGAAACTGTATTTTTGTCGATTTTTATTGAATTTGAACTATATTTCAACGTTTTTTGATGGTTCTGAGCCACCAAACACACTTAAAGCATGCAGAATCGACTCAGAATAGGAAAAGGAGACGTTTAGGTCAATTTTATGCATTCTGGCGTTCGTAGATACAAGAAAACTGTTAAAATTCTTCAGAAACGTCACTTTTGAAGTGTTTTCTTGTACTTTTAAGCCACTCAGATACCCAACGGGCTCGGAAAGTGCAACGAAACCATCAAATTTTAGCTAGAAACTGTATTTTTGTCGATTTTTATTGAATTTGAACTATTTTTCAACGTTTTTTGATGGTTCTGAGCCACCAAACACACTTAAAGCATGCATAATCGACTCAGAATAGGAAAAGGAGACGTTTAGGTCAATTTTGTGCATTCTGGCGTTCGTAGATACAAGAAAACTGTTAAAATTCTTCAGAAACGTCACTTTTGAAGTGTTTTCTTGTACTTTTAAGCCACTCAGATACCCTACGGGCTCGGAAAGTGCAACGAAACCATCAAATTTTAGCTAGAAACTGTATTTTTGTCGATTTTTATTGAATTTGAACTATATTTCAACGTTTTTTGATGGTTCTGAGCCACCAAACACACTTAAAGCATGCAGAATCGACTCAGAATAGGAAAAGGAGACGTTTAGGTCAATTTTATGCATTCTGGCGTTCGTAGATACAAGAAAACTGTTAAAATTCTTCAGAAACGTCACTTTTGAAGTGTTTTCTTGTACTTTTAAGCCACTCAGATACCCTACGGGCTCGGAAAGTGCAACGAAACCATCAAATTTTAGCTAGAAACTGTATTTTTGTCGATTTTTATTGAATTTGAACTATATTTCAACGTTTTTTGATGGTTCTGAGCCACCAAACACACTTAAAGCATGCAGAATCGACTCAGAATAGGAAAAGGAGACGTTTAGGTCAATTTTATGCATTCTGGCGTTCGTAGTTACAAGAAAACTGTTAAAATTCTTCAGAAACGTCACTTTTGAAGTGTTTTCTTGTACTTTTAAGCCACTCAGATACCCTACGGGCTCGGAAAGTGCAACGAAACCATCAAATTTTAGCTAGAAACTGTATTTTTGTCGATTTTTATTGAATTTGAACTATATTTCAACGTTTTTTGATGGTTCTGAGCCACCAAACACACTTAAAGCATGCAGAATCGACTCAGAATAGGAAAAGGAGACGTTTAGGTCAATTTTATGCATTCTGGCGTTCGTAGATACAAGAAAACTGTTAAAATTCTTCAGAAACGTCACTATTGAAGTGTTTTCTTGTACTTTTAAGCCACTCAGATACCCTACGGGCTCGGAAAGTGCAACGAAACCATCAAATTTTAGCTAGAAACTGTATTTTTGTCGATTTTTATTGAATTTGAACTATATTTCAACGTTTTTTGATGGTTCTGAGCCACCAAACACACTTAAAGCATGCAGAATCGACTCAGAATAGGAAAAGGAGACGTTTAGGTCAATTTTATGCATTCTGGCGTTCGTAGATACAAGAAAACTGTTAAAATTCTTCAGAAACGTCACTTTTGAAGTGTTTTCTTGTACTTTTAAGCCACTCAGATACCCTACGGGCTCGGAAAGTGCAACGAAACCATCAAATTTTAGCTAGAAACTGTATTTTTGTCGATTTTTATTGAATTCGAACTATATTTCAACATTTTTTGATGGTTCTGAGCCACCAAACACACTTAAAGCATGCAGAATCGACTCAGAATAGGAAAAGGAGACGTTTAGGTCAATTTTATGCATTCTGGCGTTCGTAGATACAAGAAAACTGTTAAAATTCTTCCGAAACGTCACTTTTGAAGTGTTTTCTTGTACTTTTAAGCCACTCAGATACCCAACGGGCTCGGAAAGTGCAACGAAACCATCAAATTTTAGCTAGAAACTGTATTTTTGTCGATTTTTATTGAATTTGAACTATTTTTCAACGTTTTTTGATGGTTCTGAGCCACCAAACACACTTAAAGCATGCATAATCGACTCAGAATAGGAAAAGGAGACGTTTAGGTCAATTTTGTGCATTCTGGCGTTCGTAGATACAAGAAAACTGTTAAAATTCTTCAGAAACGTCACTTTTGAAGTGTTTTCTTGTACTTTTAAGCCACTCAGATACCCTACGGGCTCGGAAAGTGCAACGAAACCATCAAATTTTAGCTAGAAACTGTATTTTTGTCGATTTTTATTGAATTTGAACTATATTTCAACGTTTTTTGATGGTTCTGAGCCACCAAACACACTTAAAGCATGCAGAATCGACTCAGAATAGGAAAAGGAGACGTTTAGGTCAATTTTATGCATTCTGGCGTTCGTAGATACAAGAAAACTGTTAAAATTCTTCAGAAACGTCACTTTTGAAGTGTTTTCTTGTACTTTTAAGCCACTCAGATACCCTACGGGCTCGGAAAGTGCAACGAAACCATCAAATTTTAGCTAGAAACTGTATTTTTGTCGATTTTTATTGAATTTGAACTATATTTCAACGTTTTTTGATGGTTCTGAGCCACCAAACACACTTAAAGCATGCAGAATCGACTCAGAATAGGAAAAGGAGACGTTTAGGTCAATTTTATGCATTCTGGCGTTCGTAGTTACAAGAAAACTGTTAAAATTCTTCAGAAACGTCACTTTTGAAGTGTTTTCTTGTACTTTTAAGCCACTCAGATACCCTACGGGCTCGGAAAGTGCAACGAAACCATCAAATTTTAGCTAGAAACTGTATTTTTGTCGATTTTTATTGAATTTGAACTATATTTCAACGTTTTTTGATGGTTCTGAGCCACCAAACACACTTAAAGCATGCAGAATCGACTCAGAATAGGAAAAGGAGACGTTTAGGTCAATTTTATGCATTCTGGCGTTCGTAGATACAAGAAAACTGTTAAAATTCTTCAGAAACGTCACTATTGAAGTGTTTTCTTGTACTTTTAAGCCACTCAGATACCCTACGGGCTCGGAAAGTGCAACGAAACCATCAAATTTTAGCTAGAAACTGTATTTTTGTCGATTTTTATTGAATTTGAACTATATTTCAACGTTTTTTGATGGTTCTGAGCCACCAAACACACTTAAAGCATGCAGAATCGACTCAGAATAGGAAAAGGAGACGTTTAGGTCAATTTTATGCATTCTGGCGTTCGTAGATACAAGAAAACTGTTAAAATTCTTCAGAAACGTCACTTTTGAAGTGTTTTCTTGTACTTTTAAGCCACTCAGATACCCTACGGGCTCGGAAAGTGCAACGAAACCATCAAATTTTAGCTAGAAACTGTATTTTTGTCGATTTTTATTGAATTCGAACTATATTTCAACATTTTTTGATGGTTCTGAGCCACCAAACACACTTAAAGCATGCAGAATCGACTCAGAATAGGAAAAGGAGACGTTTAGGTCAATTTTATGCATTCTGGCGTTCGTAGATACAAGAAAACTGTTAAAATTCTTCCGAAACGTCACTTTTGAAGTGTTTTCTTGTACTTTTAAGCCACTCAGATACCCAACGGGCTCGGAAAGTGCAACGAAACCATCAAATTTTAGCTAGAAACTGTATTTTTGTCGATTTTTATTGAATTTGAACTATATTTCAACGTTTTTTGATGGTTCTGAGCCACCAAACACACTTAAAGCATGCAGAATCGACTCAGAATAGGAAAAGGAGACGTTTAGGTCAATTTTATGCATTCTGGCGTTCGTAGATACAAGAAAACTGTTAAAATTCTTCAGAAGCGTCACTTTTGAAGTGTTTTCTTGTACTTTTAAGCCAGTCAGATACCCTACGGGCTCGGAAAGTGCAACGAAACCATCAAATTTTAGCTAGAAACTGTATTTTTGTCGATTTTTATTGAATTTGAACTATATTTCAACGTTTTTTGATGGTTCTGAGCCACCAAACACACTTAAAGCATGCAGAATCGACTCAGAATAGGAAAAGGAGATGTTTAGGTCAATTTTATGCATTCTGGCGTTCGTAGATACAAGAAAACTGTTAAAATTCTTCAGAAACGTCACTTTTGAAGTGTTTTCTTGTACTTTTAAGCCACTCAGATACCCTACGGGCTCGGAAAGTGCAACGAAACCATCAAATTTTAGCTAGAAACTGTATTTTTGTCGATTTTTATTGAATTTGAACTATATTTCGCCGTTTTTTGATGGTTCTGAGCCACCAAACACACTTAAAGCATGCAGAATCGACTCAGAATAGGAAAAGGAGACGTTTAGGTTAATTTTATGCATTCTGGCGTTCGTAGATACAAGAAAACTGTTAAAATTCTTCAGAAACGTCACTTTTGAAGTGTTTTCTTGTACTTTTAAGCCACTCAGATACCCTACGGGCTCGGAAAGTGCAACGAAACCATCAAATTTTAGCTAGAAACTGTATTTTTGTCGATTTTTATTGAATTTGAACTATATTTCAACGTTTTTTGATGGTTCTGAGCCACCAAACACACTTAAAGCATGCAGAATCGACTCAGAATAGGAAAAGGAGACGTTTAGGTCAATTTTATGCATTCTGGCGTTCGTAGATACAAGAAAACTGTTAAAATTCTTCAGAAACGTCACTTTTGAAGTGTTTTCTTGTACTTTTAAGCCACTCAGATACCCTACGGGCTCGGAAAGTGCAACGAAACCATCAAATTTTAGCTAGAAACTGTATTTTTGTCGATTTTTATTGAATTTGAACTATATTTCAACGTTTTTTGATGGTTCTGAGCCACCAAACACACTGAAAGCATGCAGAATCGACTCAGAATAGGAAAAGGAGACGTTTAGGTCAATTTTATGCATTCTGGCGTTCGTAGATACAAGAAAACTGTTAAAATTCTTCAGAAACGTCACTTTTGAAGTGTTTCCTTGTACTTTTAAGCCACTCAGATACCCTACGGGCTCGGAAAGTGCATCGAAACCATCAAATTTTAGCTAGAAACTGTATTTTTGTCGATTTTTATTGAATTTGAACTATATTTCCACGTTTTTTGATGGTTCTGAGCCACCAAACACACTTAAAGCATGCAGAATCGACTCAGAATAGGAAAAGGAGACGTTTAGGTCAATTTTATGCATTCTGGCGTTCGTAGATACAAGAAAACTGTTAAAATTCTTCAGAAACGTCACTTTTGAAGTGTTTTCTTGTACTTTTAAGCCACTCAGATACCCCACGGGCTCGGAAAGTGCAACGAAACCATCAAATTTTAGCTAGAAACTGTATTTTTGTCGATTTTTATTGAATTTGAACTATATTTCAACGTTTTTTGATGGTTCTGAGCCACCAAACACACTTAAAGCATGCAGAATCGACTCAGAATAGGAAAAGGAGACGTTTAGGTCAATTTTATGCATTCTGGCGTTCGTAGATACAAGAAAACTGTTAAAATTCTTCAGAAACGTCACTTTTGAAGTGTTTTCTTGTACTTTTAAGCCACTCAGATACTTTACGGGCTCGGAAAGTGCAACGAAACCATTCAAATTTTAGCTAGAAACTGTATTTTTGTCGATTTTTATTGAATTTGAACTATATTTCAACGTTTTTTGATGGTTCTGAGCCACCAAACACACTTAAAGCATGCAGAATCGACTCAGAATAGGAAAAGGAGACGTTTAGGTCAAATTTATGCATTCTATCGTTCGTAGATACAAGAAAACTGTTAAAATTCTTCAGAAACGTCACTTTTGAAGTGTTTTCTTGTACTTTTAAGCCACTCAGATACCCTACGGGCTCGGAAAGTGCAACGAAACCATCAAATTTTAGCTAGAAACTGTATTTTTGTCGATTTTTATTGAATTTGAACTATATTTCAACGTTTTTTGATGGTTCTGAGCCACCAAACACACTTAAAGCATGCAGAATCGACTCAGAATAGGAAAAGGAGACGTTTAGGTCAATTTTATGCATTCTGGCGTTCGTAGATACAAGAAAACTGTTAAAATTCTTCAGAAACGTCACTTTTGAAGTGTTTTCTTGTACTTTTAAGCCACTCAGATACCCTACGGGCTCGGAAAGTGCAAGGAAACCATCAAATTTTAGCTAGAAACAGTATTTTTGTCGATTTTTATTGAATTTGAACTATATTTCAACGTTTTTTGATGGTTCTGAGCCACCAAACACACTTAAAGCATGCAGAATCGACTCAGAATAGGAAAAGGAGACGTTTAGGTCAATTTTATGCATTCTGGCGTTCGTAGATACAAGAAAACTGTTAAAATTCTTCAGAAACGTCACTTTTGAAGTGTTTTCTTGTACTTTTAAGCCACTCAGATACCCTACGGGCTCGGAAAGTGCAACGAAACCATCAAATTTTAGCTAGAAACTGTAATTTTGTCGATTTTTATTGAATTTGAACTATATTTCAACGTTTTTTGATGGTTCTGAGCCACCAAACACACTTAAAGCATGCAGAATCGACTCAGAATAGGAAAAGGAGACGTTTAGGTCAATTTTATGCATTCTGGCGTTCGTAGATACAAGAAAACTGTTAAAATTCTTCAGAAACGTCACTTTTGAAGTGTTTTCTTGTACTTTTAAGCCACTCAGATACCCTACGGGCTCGGAAAGTGCAACGAAACCATCAAACTTTAGCTAGAAACTGTATTTTTGTCGATTTTTATTGAATTTGAACTATATTTCAAGGTTTTTTGATGGTTCTGAGCCACCAAACACACTTAAAGCATGCAGAATCGACTCAGAATAGGAAAAGGAGACGTTTAGGTCAATTTTATGCATTCTGGCGTTCGTAGATACAAGAAAACTGTTAAAATTCTTCAGAAACGTCACTTTTGAAGTGTTTTCTTGTACTTTTAAGCCACTCAGATACCCAACGGGCTCGGAAAGTGCAACGAAACCATCAAATTTTAGCTAGAAACTGTATTTTTGTCGATTTTTATTGAATTTGAACTATATTTCAACGTTTTTTGATGGTTCTGAGCCACCAAACACACTTAAAGCATGCAGAATCGACTCAGAATAGGAAAAGGAGACGTTTAGGTCAATTTTATGCATTCTGGCGTTCGTAGATACAAGAAAACTGTTAAAATTCTTCAGAAACGTCACTTTTGAAGTGTTTTCTTGTACTTTTAAGCCACTCAGATACCCTACGGGCTCGGAAAGTGCAACGAAACCATCAAATTTTAGCTAGAAACTGTATTTTTGTCGATTTTTATTGAATTTGAACTATATTTCAACGTTTTTTGATGGTTCTGAGCCACCAAACACACTTAAAGCATGCAGAATCGACTCAGAATAGGAAAAGGAGACGTTTAGGTCAATTTTATGCATTCTGGCGTTCGTAGATACAAGAAAACTGTTAAAATTCTTCAGAAACGTCACTTTTGAAGTGTTTTCTTGTACTTTTAAGCCATTCAGATACCCTACGGGCTCGGAAAGTGCAACGAAACCATCAAATTTTAGCTAGAAACTGTATTTTTGTCGATTTTTATTGAATTTGAACTATATTTCAACGTTTTTTGATAGTTCTGAGCCACCAAACACACTTAAAGCATGCAGAATCGACTCAGAATAGGAAAAGGAGACGTTTAGGTCAATTTTATGCATTCTGGCGTTCGTAGATACAAGAAAACTGTTAAAATTCTTCAGAAACGTCACTTTTGAAGTGTTTTCTTGTACTTTTAAGCCACTCAGATA
The DNA here is from genome assembly GCF_036711695.1 of Zophobas morio. NCBI lineage: Eukaryota > Metazoa > Arthropoda > Insecta > Coleoptera > Tenebrionidae > Zophobas > Zophobas morio. Next base: position 44,182 of record NW_026973138.1, on the reverse strand, counting down.
CCCTACGGGCTCGGAAAGTGCAACGAAACCATCAAATTTTAGCTAGAAACTGTATTTTTGTCGATTTTTATTGAATTTGAACTATATTTCAACGTTTTTTGATGGTTGTGAGCCACCAAACACACTTAAAGCATGCAGAATCGACTCAGAATAGGAAAAGGAGACGTTTAGGTCAATTTTATGCATTCTGGCGTTCGTAGATACAAGAAAACTGTTAAAATTCTTCAGAAACGTCACTTTTGAAGTGTTTTCTTGTACCTTTAAGCCACTCAGATACCCTACGGGCTCGGAAAGTGCAACGAAACCATCAAATTTTAGCTAGAAACTGTATTTTTGTCGATTTTTATTGAATTTGAACTATATTTCAACGTTTTTTGATGGTTCTGAGCCACCAAACACACTTAAAGCATGCAGAATCGACTCAGAATAGGAAAAGGAGACGTTTAGGTCAATTTTATGCATTCTGGCGTTCGTAGATACAAGAAAACTGTTAAAATTCTTCAGAAACGTCACTTTTGAAGTGTTTTCTTGTACTTTTAAGCCACTCAGATACCCTACGGGCTCGGAAAGTGCAACGAAACCATCAAATTTTAGCTAGAAACTGTATTTTTGTCGATTTTTATTGAATTTGAACTATATTTCAACGTTTTTTGATGGTTCTGAGCCACCAAACACACTTAAAGCATGCAGAATCGACTCAGAATAGGAAAAGGAGACGTTAAGGTCAATTTTATGCATTCTGGCGTTCGTAGATACAAGAAAACTGTTAAAATTCTTCAGAAACGTCACTTTTGAAGTGTTTTCTTGTACTTTTAAGCCAGTCAGATACCCAACGGGCTCGGAAAGTGCAACGAAACCATCAAATTTTAGCTAGAAACTGTATTTTTGTCGATTTTTATTGAATTTGAACTATATTTCAACCTTTTTTGATGGTTCTGAGCCACCAAACACACTTAAAGCATGCAGAATCGACTCAGAATAGGAAAAGGAGACGTTTAGGTCAATTTTATGCATTCTGGCGCTCGTAGATACAAGAAAACTGTTAAAATTCTTCAGAAACGTCACTTTTGAAGTGTTTTCTTGTACTTTTAAGCCACTCAGATACCCTACGGGCTCGGAAAGTGCAACGAAACCATCAAATTTTAGCTAGAAACTGTATTTTTGTCGATTTTTATTGAATTTGAACTATATTTCAACGTTTTTTGATGGTTCTGAGTCACCAAACACACTTAAATCATGCAGAATCGACTCAGAATAGGAAAAGGAGACGTTTAGGTCAATTTTATGCATTCTGGCGTTCGTAGATACAAGAAAACTGTTAAAATTCTTCAGAAACGTCACTTTTGAAGTGTTTTCTTGTACTTTTAAGCCACTCAGATACCCTACGGGCTCGGAAAGTGCAACGAAACCATCAAATTTTAGCTAGAAACTGTATTTTTGTCGATTTTTATTGAATTTGAACTATATTTCAACGTTTTTTGATGGTTCTGAGCCACCAAACACGCTTAAAGCATGCAGAATCGACTCAGAATAGGAAAAGGAGACGTTTAGGTCAATTTTATGCATTCTGGCGTTCGTAGATACAAGAAAACTGTTAAAATTCTTCAGAAACGTCACTTTTGAAGTGTTTTCTTGTACTTTTAAGCCACTCAGATACCCTACGGGCTCGGAAAGTGCAACGAAACCATCAAATTTTAGCTAGAAACTGTATTTTTGTCGATTTTTATTGAATTTGAACTATATTTCAACGTTTTTTGATGGTTCTGAGCCACCAAACACGCTTAAAGCATGCAGAATCGACTCAGAATAGGAAAAGGAGACGTTTAGGTCAATTTTATGCATTCTGGCGATCGTAGATACAAGAAAACTGTTAAAATTCTTCAGAAACGTCACTTTTGAAGTGTTTTCTTGTACTTTTAAGCCACACAGATACCCTACGGGCTCGGAAAGTGCAACGAAACCATCAAATTTTAGCTAGAAACTGTATTTTTGTCGATTTTTATTGAATTTGAACTATATTTCAACGTTTTTTGATGGTTCTGAGCCACCAAACACACTGAAAGCATGCAGAATCGACTCAGAATAGGAAAAGGACACGTTTAGGTCAATTTTATGCATTCTGGCGTTCGTAGATACAAGAAAACTGTTAAAATTCTTCAGAAACGTCACTTTTGAAGTGTTTTCTTGTACTTTTAAGCCACTCAGATACCCTACGGGCTCGGAAAGTGCAACGAAACCATCAAATTTTAGCTAGAAACTGTATTTTTGTCGATTTTTATTGAATTTGAACTATATTTCAACGTTTTTTGATGGTTCTGAGCCACCAAACACACTTAAAGCATGCAGAATCGACTCAGAATAGGAAAAGGAGACGTTTAGGTCAATTTTATGCATTCTGGCGTTCGTAGATACAAGAAAACTGTTAAAATTCTTCAGAAACGTCACTTTTGAAGTGTTTTCTTGTACTTTTAAGCCACTCAGATACCCTACGGGCTCGGAAAGTGCAACGAAACCATCAAATTTTAGCTAGAAACTGTATTTTTGTCGATTTTTATTGAATTTGAACTATATTTCAACGTTTTTTGATGGTTCTGAGCCACCAAACACACTTAAAGCATGCAGAATCGACTCAGAATAGGAAAAGGAGACGTTTAGGTCAATTTTATGCATTCTGGCGTTCGTAGATACAAGAAAACTGTTAAAATTCTTCAGAAACGTTACTTTTGAAGTGTTTTCTTGTACTTTTAAGCCAGTCAGATACCCTACGGGCTCGGAAAGTGCAACGAAACCATCAAATTTTAGCTAGAAACTGTATTTTTGTCGATTTTTATTGAATTTGAACTATATTTCAACGTTTTTTGATGGTTCTGAGACACCAAACACACTTAAAGCATGCAGAATCGACTCAGAATAGGAAAAGGAGACGTTTAGGTCAATTTTGTGCATTCTGGCGTTCGTAGACACAAGAAAACTGTTAAAATTCTTCAGAAACGTCACTTTTGAAGTGTTTTCTTGTACTTTTAAGCCACTCAGATACCCTACGGGCTCGGAAAGTGCAACGAAACCATCAAATTTTAGCTAGAAACTGTATTTTTGTCGATTTTTATTGAATTTGAACTATATTTCAACGTTTTTTGATGGTTCTGAGCCACCAAACACACTTAAAGCATGCAGAATCGACTCAGAATAGGAAGAGGAGACGTTTAGGTCAATTTTATGCATTCTGGCGTTCGTAGATACAAGAAAACTGTTAAAATTCTTCAGAAACGTCACTTTTGAAGTGTTTTCTTGTACTTTTAAGCCACTCAGATACCCTACGGGCTCGGAAAGTGCAACGAAACCATCAAATTTTAGCTAGAAACTGTATTTTTGTCGATTTTTATTGAATTTGAACTATATTTCAACGTTTTTTGATGGTTCTGAGCCACCAAACACACTTAAAGCATGCAGAATCGACTCAGAATAGGAAAAGGAGACGTTTAGGTCAATTTTATGCATTCTGGCGTTCGTAGATACAAGAAAACTGTTAAAATTCTTCAGAAACGTCACTTTTGAAGTGTTTTCTTGTACTTTTAAGCCACTCAGATACCCTACGGGCTCGGAAAGTGCAACGAAACCATCAAATTTTAGCTAGAAACTGTATTTTTTTCGATTTTTATTGAATTTGAACTATATTTCAACGTTTTTTGATGGTTCTGAGCCACCACACACACTTAAAGCATGCAGAATCGACTCAGAATAGGAAAAGGAGACGTTTAGGTCAATTTTATGCATTCTGGCGTTCGTAGATACAAGAAAACTGTTAAAATTCTTCAGAAACGTCGCTTTGAAGTGTTTTCTTGTACTTTTAAGCCACTCAGATACCCTACGGGCTCGGAAAGTGCAACGAAACCATCAAATTTTAGCTAGAAACTGTTTTTTGTCGATTTTTATTGAATTTGAACTATATTTCAACGTTTTTTGATGGTTCTGAGCCACCAAACACACTTAAAGCATGCAGAATCGACTCAGAATAGGAAAAGGAGACGTTTAGGTCAATTTTATGCATTCTGGCGTTCGTAGATACAAGAAAACTGTTAAAATTCTTCAGAAACGTCACTTTTGAAGTGTTTTCTTGTACTTTTAAGCCACTCAGATACCCTACGGGCTCGGAAAGTGCAACGAAACCATCAAATTTTAGCTAGAAACTGTATTTTTGTCGATTTTTATTGAATTTGAACTATATTTCAACGTTTTTTGATGGTTCTGAGCCACCAAACACACTTAAAGCATGCAGAATCGACTCAGAATAGGAAAAGGAGACGTTTAGGTCAATTTTATGCATTCTGGCGTTCGTAGATACAAGAAAACTGTTAAAATTCTTCAGAAACGTCACTTTTGAAGTGTTTTCTTGTACTTTTAAGCCACTCAGATACCCTACGGGCTCGGAAAGTGCAACGAAACCATCAAATTTTAGGTAGAAACTGTATTTTTGTCGATTTTTATTGAATTTGAACAATATTTCAACGTTTTTTGATGGTTCTGAGCCACCAAACACACTTAAAGCATGCAGAATCGACTCAGAATAAGAAAAGGAGACGTTTAGGTCAATTTTATGCATTCTGGCGTTCGTAGATACAAGAAAACTGTTAAAATTCTTCAGAAACGTCACTTTTGAAGTGTTTTCTTGTACTTTTAAGCCACTCAGATACCCTACGGGCTCGGAAAGTGCAACTTAACCATCAAATTTTAGCTAGAAACTGTATTTTTGTCGATTTTTATTGAATTTGAACTATATTTCAACGTTTTTTGATGGTTCTGAGCCACCACACACACTTAAAGCATGCAGAATCGACTCAGAATAGGAAAAGGAGACGTTTAGGTCAATTTTATGCATTCTGGCGTTCGTAGATACAAGAAAACTGTTAAAATTCTTCAGAAACGTCACTTTGAAGTGTTTTCTTGTACTTTTAAGCCACTCAGATACCCTACGGGCTCGGAAAGTGCAACGAAACCATCAAATTTTAGCTAGAAACTGTATTTTTGTCGATTTTTATTGAATTTGAACTATATTTCAACGTTTTTTGATGGTTCTGAGCCACCAAACACACTTAAAGCATGCAGAATCGGCTCAGAACAGGAAAACGAGACGTTTAGGTCAATTTTATGCATTCTGGCGTTCGTAGATACAAGAAAACTGTTAAAATTCTTCAGAAACGTCACTTTTGAAGTGTTTTCTTGTACTTTTAAGCCACTCAGATACCCTACGGGCTCGGAAAGTGCAACGAAACCATCAAATTTTAGCTAGAAACTGTATTTTTGTCGATTTTTATTGAATTTGAACTATATTTCAACGTTTTTTGATGGTTCTGAGCCACCAAACACACTTAAAGCATGCAGAATCGACTCAGAATAGGAAAAGGAGACGTTTAGGTCAATTTTATGCATTCTGGCGTTCGTAGATACAAGAAAACTGTTAAAATTCTTCAGAAACGTCACTTTTGAAGTGTCTTCTTGTACTTTTAGGCCACTCAGATACCCTACGGGCTCGGAAAGTGCAACGAAACCATCAAATTTTAGCTAGAAACTGTATTTTTGTCGATTTTTATTGAATTTGAACTATATTTCAACGTTTTTTGATGGTTCTGAGCCACCAAACACACTTAAAGCATGCAGAATCGACTCAGAATAGGAAAAGGAGACGTTTAGGTCAATTTTATGCATTCTGGCGTTCGTAGATACAAGAAAACTGTTAAAATTCTTCAGAAACGTCACTTTTGAAGTGTTTTCTTGTACTTTTAAGCCACTCAGATACCCTACGGGCTCGGAAAGTGCAACGAAACCATCAAATTTTAGCTAGAAACTGTATTTTTGTCGATTTTTATTGAATTTGAACTATATTTCAACGTTTTTTGATGGTTCTGAGCCACCAAACACACTTAAAGTATGCAGAATCGACTCAGAATAGGAAAAGGAGACGTTTAGGTCAATTTTATGCATTCTGGCGTTCGTAGATACAAGAAAACTGTTAAAATTCTTCAGAAACGTCACTTTTGAAGTGTTTTCTTGTACTTTTAAGCCAGTCAGATACCCTACGGGCTCGGAAACTGCAACGAAACCATCAAATTTTAGCTAGAAACTGTATTTTTGTCGATTTTTATTGAATTTGAACTATATTTCAACGTTTTTTGATGGTTCTGAGCCACCAAACACACTTAAAGCATGCAGAATCGACTCAGAATAGGAAAAGGAGACGTTTAGGTCAATTTTATGCATTCTGGCGTTCGTAGATACAAGAAAACTGTTAAAATTCTTCAGAAACGTCACTTTTGAAGTGTTTTCTTGTACTTTTAAGCCACTCAGATACCCTACAGGCTCGGAAAGTGCAACGAAACCATCAAATTTTAGCTAGAAACTGTATTTTTGTCGATTTTTATTGAATTTGAACTATATTTCAACGTTTTTTGATGGTTCTGAGCCACCAAACACACTTAAAGCATGCAGAATCGACTCAGAATAGGAAAAGGAGACGTTTAGGTCAATTTTATGCATTCTGGCGTTCGTAGATACAAGAAAACTGTTAAAATTCTTCAGAAACGTCACTTTTGAAGTGTTTTCTTGTACTTTTAAGCCACTCAGATACCCTACGGGCTCGGAAAGTGCAACGAAACCATCAAATTTTAGCTAGAAACTGTATTTTTGTCGATTTTTATTGAATTTGAACTATATTTCAACGTTTTTTGATGGTTCTGAGCCACCAAACACACTTAAAGCATGCAGAATCGACTCAGAATAGGAAAACGAGACGTTTAGGTCAATTTTATGCATTCTGGCGTTCGTAGATACAAGAAAACTGTTAAAATTCTTCAGAAACGTCACTTTTGAAGTGTTTTCTTGTACTTTTAAGCCACTCAGATACCCTACGGGCTCGGAAAGTGCAACGAAACCATCAAATTTTAGCTAGAAACTGTATTTTTGTCGATTTTTATTGAATTTGAACTATATTTCAACGTTTTTTGATGGTTCTGAGCCACCAAACACACTTAAAGCATGCAGAATCGACTCAGAATAGGAAAAGGAGACGTTTAGGTCAATTTTATGCATTCTGGCGTTCGTAGATACAAGAAAACTGTTAAAATTCTTCAGAAACGTCACTTTTGAAGTGTTTTCTTGTACTTTTAGGCCACTCAGATACCCTACGGGCTCGGAAAGTGCAACGAAACCATAAAATTTTAGCTAGAAACTGTATTTTTGTCGATTTTTATTGAATTTGAACTATATTTCAATGTTTTTTGATGGTTCTGAGCCACCAAACACACTTAAAGCATGCAGAATCGACTCAGAATAGGAAAAGGAGACGTTTAGGTCAATTTTATGCATTCTGGCGTTAGTAGATACAAGAAAACTGTTAAAATTCTTCAGAAACGTCACTTTTGAAGTGTTTTCTTGTACTTTTAAGCCACTCAGATACCCTACGGGCTCGGAAAGTGCAACGAAACCATCAAATTTTAGCTAGAAACTGTGTTTTTGTCGATTTTTATTGAATTTGAACTATATTTCAACGTTTTTTGATGGTTCTGAGCCACCAAACACACTTAAAGCATGCAGAATCGACTCAGAATAGGAAAAGGAGACGTTTAGGTCAATTTTATGCATTCTGGCGTTCGTAGATATAAGAAAACTGTTAAAATTCTTCAGAAACGTCACTTTTGAAGTGTTTTCTTGTACTTTTAAGCCACTCAGATACCCTACGGGCTCGGAAAGTGCAACGAAACCATCAAATTTTAGCTAGAAACTGTATTTTTGTCGATTTTTATTGAATTTGAACTATATTTCAACGTTTTTTGATGGTTCTGAGCCACCAAACACACTTAAAGCATGCAGAATCGACTCAGAATAGGAAAAGGAGACGTTTAGGTCAATTTTATGCATTCTGGCGTTCGTAGATACAAGAAAACTGTTAAAATTCTTCAGAAACGTCACTTTTGAAGTGTTTTCTTGTACTTTTAAGCCACTCAGATACCCTACAGGCTCGGAAAGTGCAACGAAACCATCAAATTTTAGCTAGAAACTGTATTTTTGTCGATTTTTATTGAATTTGAACTATATTTCAACGTTTTTTGATGGTTCTGAGCCACCAAACACACTTAAAGCATGCAGAATCGACTCAGAATAGGAAAAGGAGACGTTTAGGTCAATTTTATGCATTCTGGCGTTCGTAGATACAAGAAAACTGTTAAAATTCTTCAGAAACGTCACTTTTGAAGTGTTTTCTTGTACTTTTAAGCCACTCAGATACCCTACGGGCTCGGAAAGTGCAACGAAACCATCAAATTTTAGCTAGAAACTGTATTTTTGTCGATAATTATTGAATTTGAACTATATTTCAACGTTTTTTGATGGTTCTGAGCCACCAAACACACTTAAAGCATGCAGAATCGACTCAGAATAGGAAAAGGAGACGTTTAGGTCAATTTTATGCATTCTGGCGTTCGTAGATACAAGAAAACTGTTAAAATTCTTCAGAAACGTCACTTTTGAAGTGTTTTCTTGTACTTTTAAGCCACTCAGATACCCTACGGGCTCGGAAAGTGCAACGAAACCATCAAATTTTAGCTAGAAACTGTATTTTTGTCGATTTTTATTGAATTTGAACTATATTTCAACGTTTTTTGATGGTTCTGAGCCACCAAACACACTTAAAGCATGCAGAATCGACTCAGAATAGGAAAAGGAGACGTTTAGGTCAATTTTATGCATTCTGGCGTTCGTAGATACAAGAAAACTGTTAAAATTCTTCAGAAACGTCACTTTTGAAGTGTTTTCTTGTACTTTTAAGCCAGTCAGATACCCTACGGGCTCGGAAAGTGCAACGAAACCATCAAATTTTAGCTAGAAACTGTATTTTTGTCGATTTTTATTGAATTTGAACTATATTTCAACGTTTTTTGATGGTTCTGAGCCACCAAACACACTTAAAGCATGCAGAATCGACTCAGAATAGGAAAAGGAGACGTTTAGGTCAATTTTATGCATTCTGGCGTTCGTAGATACAAGAAAACTGTTAAAATTCTTCAGAAACGTCACTTTTGAAGTGTTTTCTTGTACTTTTAAGCCACTCAGATACCCTACAGGCTCGGAAAGTGCAACGAAACCATCAAATTTTAGCTAGAAACTGTATTTTTGTCGATTTTTATTGAATTTGAACTATATTTCAACGTTTTTTGATGGTTCTGAGCCACCAAACACACTTAAAGCATGCAGAATTGACTCAGAATAGGAAAAGGAGACGTTTAGGTCAATTTTATGCATTCTGGCGTTCGTAGATACAAGAAAACTGTTAAAATTCTTCAGAAACGTCACTTTTGAAGTGTTTTCTTGTACTTTTAAGCCACTCAGATACCCTACGGGCTCGGAAAGTGCAACGAAACCATCAAATTTTAGCTAGAAACTGTATTTTAGTCGATTTTTATTGAATTTGAACTATATTTCAACGTTTTTTGATGGTTCTGAGCCACCACACACACTTAAAGCATGCAGAATCGACTCAGAATAGGAAAAGGAGACGTTTAGGTCAATTTTATGCATTCTGGCGTTCGTAGATACAAGAAAACTGTTAAAATTCTTCAGAAACGTCACTTTGAAGTGTTTTCTTGTACTTTTAAGCCACTCAGATACCCTACGGGCTCGGAAAGTGCAACGAAACCATCAAATTTTAGCTAGAAACTGAATTTTTGTCGATTTTTATTGAATTTGAACTATATTTCAACGTTTTTTGATGGTTCTGAGCCACCAAACACACTTAAAGCATGCAGAATCGACTCAGAATAGGAAAACGAGACGTTTAGGTCAATTTTATGCATTCTGGCGTTCGTAGATACAAGAAAACTGTTAAAATTCTTCAGAAACGTCACTTTTGAAGTGTTTTCTTGTACTTTTAAGCCACTCAGATACCCTACGGGCTCGGAAAGTGCAACGAAACCATCAAATTTTAGCTAGAAACTGTATTTTTGTCGATTTTTATTGAATTTGAACTATATTTCAACGTTTTTTGATGGTTCTGAGCCACCAAACACACTTAAAGCATGCAGAATCGACTCAGAATAGGAAAAGGAGACGTTTAGGTCAATTTTATGCATTCTGGCGTTCGTAGATACAAGAAAACTGTTAAAATTCTTCAGAAACGTCACTTTTGAAGTGTTTTCTTGTACTTTTAGGCCACTCAGATACCCTACGGGCTCGGAAAGTGCAACGAAACCATCAAATTTTAGCTAGAAACTGTATTTTTGTCGATTTTTATTGAATTTGAACTATATTTCAACGTTTTTTGATGGTTCTGAGCCACCAAACACACTTAAAGCATGCAGAATCGACTCAGAATAGGAAAAGGAGACGTTTAGGTCAATTTTATGCATTCTGGCGTTCGTAGATACAAGAAAACTGTTAAAATTCTTCAGAAACGTCACTTTTGAAGTGTTTTCTTGTACTTTTAAGCCACTCAGATACCCTACGGGCTCGGAAAGTGCAACGAAACCATCAAATTTTAGCTAGAAACTGTGTTTTTGTCGATTTTTATTGAATTTCAACTATATTTCAACGTTTTTTGATGGTTCTGAGCCACCAAACACACTTAAAGCATGCAGAATCGACTCAGAATAGGAAAAGGAGACGTTTAGGTCAATTTTATGCATTCTGGCGTTCGTAGATATAAGAAAACTGTTAAAATTCTTCAGAAACGTCACTTTTGAAGTGTTTTCTTGTACTTTTAAGCCACTCAGATACCCTACGGGCTCGGAAAGTGCAACGAAACCATCAAATTTTAGCTAGAAACTGTATTTTTGTCGATTTTTATTGAATTTGAACTATATTTCAACGTTTTTTGATGGTTCTGAGCCACCAAACACACTTAAAGCATGCAGAATCGACTCAGAATAGGAAAAGGAGACGTTTAGGTCAATTTTATGCATTCTGGCGTTCGTAGATACAAGAAAACTGTTAAAATTCTTCAGAAACGTCACTTTTGAAGTGTTTTCTTGTACTTTTAAGCCACTCAGATACCCTACGGGCTCGGAAAGTGCAACGAAACCATCAAATTTTAGCTAGAAACTGTATTTTTGTCGATTTTTATTGAATTTGAACTATATTTCAACGTTTTTTGATGGTTCTGAGCCACCAAACACACTTAAAGCATGCAGAATCGACTCAGAATAGGAAAAGGAGACGTTTAGGTCAATTTTATGCATTCTGGCGTTCGTAGATACAAGAAAACTGTTAAAATTCTTCAGAAACGTCACTTTTGAAATGTTTTCTTGTACTTTTAAGCCAGTCAGATACCCTACGGGCTCGGAAAGTGCAACGAAACCATCAAATTTTAGCTAGAAACTGTATTTTTGTCGATTTTTATTGAATTTGAACTATATTTCAACGTTTTTTGATGGTTCTGAGCCACCAAACACACTTAAAGCATGCAGAATCGACTCAGAATAGGAAAAGGAGACGTTTAGGTCAATTTTATGCATTCTGGCGTTCGTAGATACAAGAAAACTGTTAAAATTCTTCAGAAACGTCACTTTTGAAGTGTTTTCTTGTACTTTTAAGCCACTCAGATACCCTACAGGCTCGGAAAGTGCAACGAAACCATCAAATTTTAGCTAGAAACTGTATTTTTGTCGATTTTTATTGAATTTGAACTATATTTCAACGTTTTTTGATGGTTCTGAGCCACCAAACACACTTAAAGCATGCAGAATCGACTCAGAATAGGAAAAGGAGACGTTTAGGTCAATTTTATGCATTCTGGCGTTCGTAGATACAAGAAAACTGTTAAAATTCTTCAGAAACGTCACTTTTGAAGTGTTTTCTTGTACTTTTAAGCCACTCAGATACCCTACGGGCTCGGAAAGTGCAACGAAACCATCAAATTTTAGCTAGAAACTGTATTTTTGTCGATTTTTATTGAATTTGAACTATATTTCAACGTTTTTTGATGGTTCTGAGCCACCAAACACACTTAAAGCATGCAGAATCGACTCAGAATAGGAAAAGGAGACGTTTAGGTTAATTTTATGCATTCTGGCGTTCGTAGATACAAGAAAACTGTTAAAATTCTTCAGAAACGTCACTTTTGAAGTGTTTTCTTGTACTTTTAAGCCACTCAGATACCCAACGGGCTCGGAAAGTGCAACGAAACCATCAAATTTTAGCTAGAATCTGTATTTTTGTCGATTTTTATTGAATTTGAACTATATTTCAACGCTTTTTGATGGTTCTGCGCCACCAAACACACTTAAAGCATGCAGAATCGACTCAGAATAGGAAAAGGAGACGTTTAGGTCAATTTTATGCATTCTGGCGTTCGTAGATACAAGAAAACTGTTAAAATTCTTCAGAAACGTCACTTTTGAAGTGTTTTCTTGTACTTTTAAGCCACTCAGATACCCTATGGGCTCGGAAAGTGCAACGAAACCATCAAATTTTAGCTAGAAACTGTATTTTTGTCGATTTTTATTGAATTTGAACTATATTTCAACGTTTTTTGATGGTTCTGAGCCACCAAACACACTTAAAGCATGCAGAATCGACTCAGAATAGAAAAAGGAGACGTTTAGGTCAATTTTATGCATTCTGGCGTTCGTAGATACAAGAAAACTGTTAAAATTCTTCAGAAACGTCACTTTTGAAGTGTTTTCTTGTACTTTTAAGCCACTCAGATACCCTACGGGCTCGGAAAGTGCAACGAAACCATCAAATTTTAGCTAGAAACTGTATTTTTGTCGATTTTTATTGAATTTGAACTATATTTCAACGTTTTTTGATGGTTCTGAGCCACCAAACACACTTAAAGCATGCAGAATCGACTCAGAATAGGAAAAGGAGACGTTTAGGTCAATTTTATGCATTCTGGCGTTCGTAGATACAAGAAAACTGTTAAAATTCTTCAGAAACGTCACTTTTGAAGTGTTTTCTTATACTTTTAAGCCACTCAGATACCCTACGGGCTCGGAAAGTGCAACGAAACCATCAAATTTTAGCTAGAAACTGTATTTTTGTCGATTTTTATTGAATTTGAACTATATTTCAACGTTTTTTGATGGTTCTGAGCCACCAAACACACTTAAAGCATGCAGAATCGACTCAGAATAGGAAAAGGAGACGTTTAGGTCAATTTTATGCATTCTGGCGTTCGTAGATACAAGAAAACTGTTAAAATTCTTCAGAAACGTCACTTTTGAAGTGTTTTCTTGTACTTTTAAGCCACTCAGATACCCTACGGGCTCGGAAAGTGCAACGAAACCATCAAATTTTAGCTAGAAACTGTATTTTTGTCGATTTTTATTGAATTTGAACTATATTTCAACGTTTTTTGATGGTTCTGAGCCACCAAACACACTTAAAGCATGCAGAATCGACTCAGAATAGGAAAAGGAGACGTTTAGGTTAATTTTATGCATTCTGGCGTTCGTAGATACAAGAAAACTGTTAAAATTCTTCAGAAACGTCACTTTTGAAGTGTTTTCTTGTACTTTTAAGCCACTCAGATACCCTACGGGCTCGGAAAGTGCAACGAAACCATCAAATTTTAGCTAGAAACTGTATTTTTGTCGATTTTTATTGAATTTGAACTATATTTCAACGTTTTTTGATGGTTCTGAGCCACCAAACACACTTAAAGCATGCAGAATCGACTCAGAATAGGAAAAGGAGACGTTTAGGTCAATTTTATGCATTCTGGCGTTCGTAGATACAAGTAAACTGTTAAAATTCTTCAGAAACGTCACTTTTGAAGTGTTTTCTTGTACTTTTAAGCCACTCAGATACCCTACGGGCTCGGAAAGTGCAACGAAACCATCAAATTTTAGCTAGAAACTGTATTTTTGTCGATTTTTATTGAATTTGAACTATATTTCAACGCTTTTTGATGGTTCTGAGCCACCAAACACACTTAAAGCATGCAGAATCGACTCAGAATAGGAAAAGGAGACGTTTAGGTCAATTTTATGCATTCTGGCGTTCGTAGATACAAGAAAACTGTTAAAATTCTTCAGAAACGTCACTTTTGAAGTGTTTTCTTGTACTTTTAAGCCACTCAGATACCCTATGGGCTCGGAAAGTGCAACGAAACCATCAAATTTTAGCTAGAAACTGTATTTTTGTCGATTTTTATTGAATTTGAACTATATTTCAACGTTTTTTGATGGTTCTGAGCCACCAAACACACTTAAAGCATGCAGAATCGACTCAGAATAGGAAAAGGAGACGTTTAGGTCAATTTTATGCATTCTGGCGTTCGTAGATACAAGAAAGCTGTTAAAATTCTTCAGAAACGTCACTTTTGAAGTGTTTTCTTGTACTTTTAAGCCACTCAGATACCCTACGGGCTCGGAAAGTGCAACGAAACCATCAAATTTTAGCTAGAAACTGTATTTTTGTCGATTTTTATTGAATTTGAACTATATTTCAACGTTTTTTGATGTTTCTGAGCCACCAAACACACTTAAAGCATGCAGAATCGACTCAGAATAGGAAAAGGAGACGTTTAGGTCAATTTTATGCATTCTGGCGTTCGTAGATACAAGAAAACTGTTAAAATTCTTCAGAAACGTCACTTTTGAAGTGTTTTCTTGTACTTTTAAGCCACTCAGATACCCTACGGGCTCGGAAAGTGCAACGAAACCATCAAATTTTAGCTAGAAACTGTATTTTTGTCGATTTTTATTGAATTTGAACTATATTTCAACGTTTTTTGATGGTTCTGAGCCACCAAACACACTCAAAGCATGCAGAATCGACTCAGAATAGGAAAAGGAGACGTTTAGGTCAATTTTATGCATTCTGGCGTTCGTAGATACAAGAAAACTGTTAAAATTCTTCAGAAACGTCACTTTTGAAGTGTTTTCTTGTACTTTTAAGCCACTCAGATACCCTACGGGCTCGGAAAGTGCAACGAAACCATCAAATTTTAGCTAGAAACTGTATTTTTGTCGATTTTTATTGAATTTGAACTATACTTCAACGCTTTTTGATGGTTCTGAGCCACCAAACACACTTAAAGCATGCACAATCGACTCAGAATAGGAAAAGGAGACGTTTAGGTTAATTTTATGCATTCTGGCGTTCGTAGATACAAGAAAACTGTTAAAATTCTTCAGAAACGTCACTTTTGAAGTGTTTTCTTGTACTTTTAAGCCACTCAGATACCCTACGGGCTCGGAAAGTGCAACGAAACCATAAAATTTTAGCTAGAAACTGTATTTTTTTCGATTTTTATAGAATTTGAACTATATTTCAACGTTTTTTGATGGTTCTGAGCCACCAAACACACTTAAAGCATGCAGAATCGACTCAGAATAGGAAAAGGAGACGTTTAGGTCAATTTTATGCATTCTGGCGTTCGTAGATACAAGAAAACTGTTAAAATTCTTCAGAAACGTCACTTTTGAAGTGTTTTCTTGTACTTTTAAGCCACTCAGATACCCTACGGGCTCGGAAAGTGCAACGAAACCATCAAATTTTAGCTAGAAACTGTATTTTTGTCGATTTTTATTGAATTTGAACTATATTTCAACGTTTTTTGATGGTTCTGAGCCACCAAACACACTTAAAGCATGCAGAATCGACTCAGAATAGGAAAAGGAGACGTTTAGGTCAATTTTATGCATTCTGGCGTTCGTAGATACAAGAAAACTGTTAAAATTCTTCAGAAACGTCACTTTTGAAGTGTTTTCTTGTACTTTTAAGCCACTCAGATACCCTACGGGCTCGGAAAGTGCAACGAAACCATCAAATTTTAGCTAGAAACTGTATTTTTGTCGATTTTTATTGAATTTGAACTATATTTCAACGTTTTTTGATGGTTCTGAGCCACCAAACACACTTAAAGCATGCAGAATCGACTCAGAATAGGAAAAGGAGACGTTTAGGTCAATTTTATGCATTCTGGCGTTCGTAGATACAAGAAAACTGTTAAAATTCTTCAGAAACGTCACTTTTGAAGTGTTTTCTTGTACTTTTAAGCCACTCAGATACCCAACGGGCTCGGAAAGTGCAACGAAACCATCAAATTTTAGCTAGAAACTGTATTTTTGTCGATTTTTATTGAATTTGAACTATATTTCAACGTTTTTTGATGGTTCTGAGCCACCAAACACACTTAAAGCATGCAGAATCGACTCAGAATAGGAAAAGGAGACGTTTAGGTCAATTTTATGCATTCGGGCGTTCGTAGATACAAGAAAACTGGTAAAATTCTTCAGAAACGTCACTTTTGAAGTGTTTTCTTGTACTTTTAAGCCACTCAGATACCCTACGGGCTCGGAAAGTGCAACGAAACCATCAAATTTTAGCTAGAAACTGTATTTTTGTCGATTTTTATTGAATTTGAACTATATTTCAACGTTTTTTGATGGTTCTGAGCCACCAAACACACTCAAAGCATGCAGAATCGACTCAGAATAGGAAAAGGAGACGTTTAGGTCAATTTTATGCATTCTGGCGTTCGTAGATACAAGAAAACTGTTAAAATTCTTCAGAAACGTCACTTTTGAAGTGTTTTCTTGTACTTTTAAGCCACTCAGATACCCTACGGGCTCGGAAAGTGCAACGAAACCATAAAATTTTAGCTAGAATCTGTATTTTTGTCGATTTTTATTGAATTTGAACTATATTTCAACGTTTTTTGATGGTTCTGAGCCACCAAACACACTTAAAGCATGCAGAATCGACTCAGAATAGGAAAAGGAGACGTTTAGGTCAATTTTATGCATTTTGGCGTTCGTAGATACAAGAAAACTGTTAAAATTCTTCAGAAACGTCACTTTTGAAGTGTTTTCTTGTACTTTTAAGCAACTCAGATACCCTACGGGCTCGGAAAGTGCAACGAAACCATCAAATTTTAGCTAGAAACTGTATTTTTGTCGACTTTTATTGAATTTGAACTATATTTCAACGTTTTTTGATGGTTCTGAGCCACCAAACACACTTAAAGCATGCAGAATCGACTCAGAATAGGAAAAGGAGACGTTTAGGTCAATTTTATGCATTCTGGCGTTCGTAGATACAAGAAAACTGTTAAAATTCTTCAGAAACGTCACTTTTGAAGTGTTTTCTTGTACTTTTAAGCCACTCAGATACCCTATGGGCTCGGAAAGTGCAACGAAACCATCAAATTTTAGCTAGAAACTGTATTTTTGTCGATTTTTATTGAATTTGAACTATATTTCAACGTTTTTTGATGGTTCTGAGCCACCAAACACACTTAAAGCATGCAGAATCGACTCAGAATAGAAAAAGGAGACGTTTAGGTCAATTTTATGCATTCTGGCGTTCGTAGATACAAGAAAACTGTTAAAATTCTTCAGAAACGTCACTTTTGAAGTGTTTTCTTGTACTTTTAAGCCACTCAGATACCCTACGGGCTCGGAAAGTGCAACGAAACCATCAAATTTTAGCTAGAAACTGTATTTTTGTCGATTTTTATTGAATTTGAACTATATTTCAACGTTTTTTGATGGTTCTGAGCCACCAAACACACTTAAAGCATGCAGAATCGACTCAGAATAGGAAAAGGAGACGTTTAGGTCAATTTTATGCATTCTGGCGTTCGTAGATACAAGAAAACTGTTAAAATTCTTCAGAAACGTCACTTTTGAAGTGTTTTCTTATACTTTTAAGCCACTCAGATACCCTACGGGCTCGGAAAGTGCAACGAAACCATCAAATTTTAGCTAGAAACTGTATTTTTGTCGATTTTTATTGAATTTGAACTATATTTCAACGTTTTTTGATGGTTCTGAGCCACCAAACACACTTAAAGCATGCAGAATCGACTCAGAATAGGAAAAGGAGACGTTTAGGTCAATTTTATGCATTCTGGCGTTCGTAGATACAAGAAAACTGTTAAAATTCTTCAGAAACGTCACTTTTGAAGTGTTTTCTTGTACTTTTAAGCCACTCAGATACCCTACGGGCTCGGAAAGTGCAACGAAACCATCAAATTTTAGCTAGAAACTGTATTTTTGTCGATTTTTATTGAATTTGAACTATATTTCAACGTTTTTTGATGGTTCTGAGCCACCAAACACACTTAAAGCATGCAGAATCGACTCAGAATAGGAAAAGGAGACGTTTAGGTTAATTTTATGCATTCTGGCGTTCGTAGATACAAGAAAACTGTTAAAATTCTTCAGAAACGTCACTTTTGAAGTGTTTTCTTGTACTTTTAAGCCACTCAGATACCCTACGGGCTCGGAAAGTGCAACGAAACCATCAAATTTTAGCTAGAAACTGTATTTTTGTCGATTTTTATTGAATTTGAACTATATTTCAACGTTTTTTGATGGTTCTGAGCCACCAAACACACTTAAAGCATGCAGAATCGACTCAGAATAGGAAAAGGAGACGTTTAGGTCAATTTTATGCATTCTGGCGTTCGTAGATACAAGTAAACTGTTAAAATTCTTCAGAAACGTCACTTTTGAAGTGTTTTCTTGTACTTTTAAGCCACTCAGATACCCTACGGGCTCGGAAAGTGCAACGAAACCATCAAATTTTAGCTAGAAACTGTATTTTTGTCGATTTTTATTGAATTTGAACTATATTTCAACGCTTTTTGATGGTTCTGAGCCACCAAACACACTTAAAGCATGCAGAATCGACTCAGAATAGGAAAAGGAGACGTTTAGGTCAATTTTATGCATTCTGGCGTTCGTAGATACAAGAAAACTGTTAAAATTCTTCAGAAACGTCACTTTTGAAGTGTTTTCTTGTACTTTTAAGCCACTCAGATACCCTATGGGCTCGGAAAGTGCAACGAAACCATCAAATTTTAGCTAGAAACTGTATTTTTGTCGATTTTTATTGAATTTGAACTATATTTCAACGTTTTTTGATGGTTCTGAGCCACCAAACACACTTAAAGCATGCAGAATCGACTCAGAATAGGAAAAGGAGACGTTTAGGTCAATTTTATGCATTCTGGCGTTCGTAGATACAAGAAAGCTGTTAAAATTCTTCAGAAACGTCACTTTTGAAGTGTTTTCTTGTACTTTTAAGCCACTCAGATACCCTACGGGCTCGGAAAGTGCAACGAAACCATCAAATTTTAGCTAGAAACTGTATTTTTGTCGATTTTTATTGAATTTGAACTATATTTCAACGTTTTTTGATGTTTCTGAGCCACCAAACACACTTAAAGCATGCAGAATCGACTCAGAATAGGAAAAGGAGACGTTTAGGTCAATTTTATGCATTCTGGCGTTCGTAGATACAAGAAAACTGTTAAAATTCTTCAGAAACGTCACTTTTGAAGTGTTTTCTTGTACTTTTAAGCCACTCAGATACCCTACGGGCTCGGAAAGTGCAACGAAACCATCAAATTTTAGCTAGAAACTGTATTTTTGTCGATTTTTATTGAATTTGAACTATATTTCAACGTTTTTTGATGGTTCTGAGCCACCAAACACACTCAAAGCATGCAGAATCGACTCAGAATAGGAAAAGGAGACGTTTAGGTCAATTTTATGCATTCTGGCGTTCGTAGATACAAGAAAACTGTTAAAATTCTTCAGAAACGTCACTTTTGAAGTGTTTTCTTGTACTTTTAAGCCACTCAGATACCCTACGGGCTCGGAAAGTGCAACGAAACCATCAAATTTTAGCTAGAAACTGTATTTTTGTCGATTTTTATTGAATTTGAACTATACTTCAACGCTTTTTGATGGTTCTGAGCCACCAAACACACTTAAAGCATGCAGAATCGACTCAGAATAGGAAAAGGAGACGTTTAGGTTAATTTTATGCATTCTGGCGTTCGTAGATACAAGAAAACTGTTAAAATTCTTCAGAAACGTCACTTTTGAAGTGTTTTCTTGTACTTTTAAGCCACTCAGATACCCTACGGGCTCGGAAAGTGCAACGAAACCATAAAATTTTAGCTAGAAACTGTATTTTTTTCGATTTTTATTGAATTTGAACTATATTTCAACGTTTTTTGATGGTTCTGAGCCACCAAACACACTTAAAGCATGCAGAATCGACTCAGAATAGGAAAAGGAGACGTTTAGGTCAATTTTATGCATTCTGGCGTTCGTAGATACAAGAAAACTGTTAAAATTCTTCAGAAACGTCACTTTTGAAGTGTTTTCTTGTACTTTTAAGCCACTCAGATACCCTACGGGCTCGGAAAGTGCAACGAAACCATCAAATTTTAGCTAGAAACTGTATTTTTGTCGATTTTTATTGAATTTGAACTATATTTCAACGTTTTTTGATGGTTCTGAGCCACCAAACACACTTAAAGCATGCAGAATCGACTCAGAATAGGAAAAGGAGACGTTTAGGTCAATTTTATGCATTCTGGCGTTCGTAGATACAAGAAAACTGTTAAAATTCTTCAGAAACGTCACTTTTGAAGTGTTTTCTTGTACTTTTAAGCCACTCAGATACCCTACGGGCTCGGAAAGTGCAACGAAACCATCAAATTTTAGCTAGAAACTGTATTTTTGTCGATTTTTATTGAATTTGAACTATATTTCAACGTTTTTTGATGGTTCTGAGCCACCAAACACACTTAAAGCATGCAGAATCGACTCAGAATAGGAAAAGGAGACGTTTAGGTCAATTTTATGCATTCTGGCGTTCGTAGATACAAGAAAACTGTTAAAATTCTTCAGAAACGTCACTTTTGAAGTGTTTTCTTGTACTTTTAAGCCACTCAGATACCCAACGGGCTCGGAAAGTGCAACGAAACCATCAAATTTTAGCTAGAAACTGTATTTTTGTCGATTTTTATTGAATTTGAACTATATTTCAACGTTTTTTGATGGTTCTGAGCCACCAAACACACTTAAAGCATGCAGAATCGACTCAGAATAGGAAAAGGAGACGTTTAGGTCAATTTTATGCATTCGGGCGTTCGTAGATACAAGAAAACTGGTAAAATTCTTCAGAAACGTCACTTTTGAAGTGTTTTCTTGTACTTTTAAGCCACTCAGATACCCTACGGGCTCGGAAAGTGCAACGAAACCATCAAATTTTAGCTAGAAACTGTATTTTTGTCGATTTTTATTGAATTTGAACTATATTTCAACGTTTTTTGATGGTTCTGAGCCACCAAACACACTCAAAGCATGCAGAATCGACTCAGAATAGGAAAAGGAGACGTTTAGGTCAATTTTATGCATTCTGGCGTTCGTAGATACAAGAAAACTGTTAAAATTCTTCAGAAACGTCACTTTTGAAGTGTTTTCTTGTACTTTTAAGCCACTCAGATACCCTACGGGCTCGGAAAGTGCAACGAAACCATAAAATTTTAGCTAGAATCTGTATTTTTGTCGATTTTTATTGAATTTGAACTATATTTCAACGTTTTTTGATGGTTCTGAGCCACCAAACACACTTAAAGCATGCAGAATCGACTCAGAATAGGAAAAGGAGACGTTTAGGTCAATTTTATGCATTTTGGCGTTCGTAGATACAAGAAAACTGTTAAAATTCTTCAGAAACGTCACTTTTGAAGTGTTTTCTTGTACTTTTAAGCAACTCAGATACCCTACGGGCTCGGAAAGTGCAACGAAACCATCAAATTTTAGCTAGAAACTGTATTTTTGTCGACTTTTATTGAATTTGAACTATATTTCAACGTTTTTTGATGGTTCTGAGCCACCAAACACACTTAAAGCATGCAGAATCGACTCAGAATAGGAAAAGGAGACGTTTAGGTCAATTTTATGCATTCTGGCGTTCGTAGATACAAGAAAACTGTTAAAATTCTTCAGAAACGTCACTTTTGAAGTGTTTTCTTGTACTTTTAAGCCACTCAGATACCCTACGGGCTCGGAAAGTGCAACGAAACCATCAAATTTTAGCTAGAAACTGTATTTTTGTCGATTTTTATTGAATTTGAACTATATTTCAACGTTTTTTGATGGTTCTGAGCCACCAAACACACTTAAAGCATGCAGAATCGACTCAGAATAGGAAAAGGAGACGTTTAGGTCAATTTTATGCATTCTGGCGTTCGTAGATACAAGAAAGCTGTTAAAATTCTTCAGAAACGTCACTTTTGAAGTGTTTTCTTGTACTTTTAAGCCACTCAGATACCCTACGGGCTCGGAAAGTGCAACGAAACCATCAAATTTTAGCTAGAAACTGTATTTTTGTCGATTTTTATTGAATTTGAACTATATTTAAACGTTTTTTGATGGATCTGAGCCACCAAACACACTTAAAGCATGCAGAATCGACTCAGAATAGGAAAAGGAGACGTTTAGGTCAATTTTATGCATTCAGGCGTTCGTAGATACAAGAAAACTGTTAAAATTCTTCAGAAACGTCACTTTTGAAGTGTTTTCTTGTACTTTTAAGCCACTCAGATACCCTACGGGCTCGGAAAGTGCAACGAAACCATCAAATTTTAGCTAGAAACTGTATTTTTGTCGATTTTTATTGAATTTGAACTATATTTCAACGTTTTTTGATGGTTCTGAGCCACCAAACACACTTAAAGCATGCAGAATCGACTCAGAATAGGAAAAGGAGACGTTTAGGTCAATTTTATGCATTCTGGCGTTCGTAGATACAAGAAAACTGTTAAAATTTTTCAGAAACGTCACTTTTGAAGTGTTTTCTTGTACTTTTAAGCCACTCAGATACCCTACGGGCTCGGAAAGTGCAACGAAACCATCAAATTTTAGCTAGAAACTGTATTTTTGTCGATTTTTATTGAATTTGAACTATATTTCAACGTTTTTTGATGGTTCTGAGCCACCAAACACACTTAAAGCATGCAGAATCGACTCAGAATAGGAAAAGGAGACGTTTAGGTCAATTTTATGCATTCTGGCGTTCGTAGATACAAGAAAACTGTTAAAATTCTTCAGAAACGTCACTTTTGAAGTGTTTTCTTGTACTTTTAAGCCACTCAGATACCCTACGGGCTCGGAAAGTGCAACGAAACCATCAAATTTTAGCTAGAAACTGTATTTTTGTCGATTTTTATTGAATTTGAACTATATTTCAACGTTTTTTGATGGTTCTGAGCCACCAAACACACTTAAAGCATGCAGAATCGTCTCAGAATAGGAAAAGGAGACGTTTAGGTCAATTTTATGCATTCTGGCGTTCGTAGATACAAGAAAACTGTTAAAATTCTTCAGAAACGTCACTTTTGAAGTGTTTTCTTGTACTTTTAAGCCACTCAGATACCCTACGGGCTCGGAAAGTGCAACGAAACCATCAAATTTTAGCTAGAAACTGTATTTTTGTCGATCTTTATTGAATTTGAACTATATTTCAACGTTTTTTGATGGTTCTGAGCCACCAAACACACTTAAAGCATGCAGAATCGACTCAGAATAGGAAAAGGAGACGTTTAGGTCATTTAATGCATTCTGGCGTTCGTAGATACAAGAAAACTGTTAAAATTCTTCAGAAACGTCACTTTTGAAGTGTTTTCTTGTACTTTTAAGCCACTCAGATACCCTACGGGCTCGGAAAGTGCAACGAAACCATCAAATTTTAGCTAGAAACTGTATTTTTGTCGATTTTTATTGAATTTGAACTATATTTCAACGTTTTTTGATGGTTCTGAGCCACCAAACACACTTAAAGCATGCAGAATCGACTCAGAATAGGAAAAGGAGACGTTTAGGTCAATTTTATGCATTCTGGCGTTCGTAGATACAAGAAAACTGTTAAAATTCTTCAGAAACGTCACTTTTGAAGTGTTTTCTTGTACTTTTAAGCCGGTCAGATACCCTACGGGCTCGGAAAGTGCAACGAAACCATCAAATTTTAGCTAGAAACTGTATTTTTGTCGATTTTTATTGAATTTGAACTATATTTCAACGTTTTTTGATGGTTCTGAGCCACCAAACACACTTAAAGCATGCAGAATCGACTCAGAATAGGAAAAGGAGACGTTCAGGTCAATTTTATGCATTCTGGCGTTCGTAGATACAAGAAAATTTTAAAATTCTTCAGAAACGTCAATTTTGAAGTGTTTTCTTGTACTTTTAAGCCACTCAGATACCCTACGGGCTCGGAAAGTGCAACGAAACCATCAAATTTTAGCTAGAAACTGTATTTTTGTCGATTTTTATTGAATTTGAACTATATTTCAACGTTTTTTGATTTTTCTGAGCCACCAAACACACTTAAAGCATGCAGAATCGACTCAGAATAGGAAAAGGAGACGTTTAGGTCAATTTTATGCATTCTGGCGTTCGTAGATACAAGAAAACTGTTAAAATTCTTCAGAAACGTCACTTTTGAAGTGTTTTCTTGTACTTTTAAGCCACTCAGATACCCAACGGGCTCGGAAAGTGCAACGAAACCATCAAATTTTAGCTAGAAACTGTATTTTTGTCGATTTTTATTGAATTTGAACTATATTTCAATGTTTTTTGATGGTTCTGAGCCACCAAACACACTTAAAGCATGCAGAATCGACTCAGAATAGGAAAAGGAGACGTTTAGGTCAATTTTATGCATTCTGGCGTTCGTAGATACAAGAAAACTGTTAAAATTCTTCAGAAACGTCACTTTTGAAGTGTTTTCTTGTACTTTTAAGCCACTCAGATACCCTACGGGCTCGGAAAGTGCAACGAAACCATCAAATTTTAGCTAGAAACTGTATTTTTGTCGATTTTTATTGAATTTGAACTATATTTCAACGTTTTTTGATGGTTCTGAGACACCAAACACACTTAAAGCATGCAGAATCGACTCAGAATAGGAAAAGGAGACGTTTAGGTCAATTTTATGCATTCTGGCGTTCGTAGATACAAGAAAACTGTTAAAATTCTTCAGAAACGTCACTTTTGAAGTGTTTTCTTGTACTTTTAAGCCACTCAGATACCCTACGGGCTCGGAAAGTGCAACGAAACCATCAAATTTTAGCTAGAAACTGTATTTTTGTCGATTTTTATTGAATTTGAACTATATTTCAACGTTTTTTGATGGTTCTGAGCCACCAAACACACTTAAAGCATGCAGAATCGACTCAGAATAGGAAAAGGAGACGTTTAGGTCAATTTTATGCATTCTGGCGTTTGTAGATACAAGAAAACTGTTAAAATTCTTCAGAAACGTCACTTTTGAAGTGTTTTCTTGTACTTTTAAGCCACTCAGATACCCAACGGGCTCGGAAAGTGCAACGAAACCATCAAATTTTAGCTAGAAACTGTATTTTTGTCGATTTTTATTGAATTTGAACTATATTTCAACGTTTTTTGATGGTTCTGAGCCACCAAACACACTTAAAGCATGCAGAATCAACTCAGAATAGGAAAAGGAGACGTTTAGGTCAATTTTATGCATTCTGGCGTTCGTAGATACAAGAAAACTGTTAAAATTCTTCAGAAACGTCACTTTTGAAGTGTTTTCTTGTACTTTTAAGCCACTCAGATACCCTACGGGCTCGGAAAGTGCAACGAAACCATCAAATTTTTGTCGATTTTTATTGAATTTGAACTATATTTCAACGTTTTTTGATGGTTCTCAGCCACCAAACACACTTAAAGCATGCAGAATCGACTCAGAATAGGAAAAGGAGACGTTTAGGTCAATTTTATGCATTCTGGCGTTCGTAGATACAAGAAAACTGTTAAAATTCTTCAGAAACGTCACTTTTGAAGTGTTTTCTTGTACTTTTAAGCCACTCAGATAACCTACGGGCTCGGAAAGTGCAACGAAACCATCAAATTTTAGCTAGAAACTGTATTTTTGTCGATTTTTATTGAATTTGAACTATATTTCAACGTTTTTTGATGGTTCTGAGCCACCAAACACACTTAAAGCATGCAGAATCGACTCAGAATAGGAAAAGGAGACGTTTAGGTCAATTTTATGCATTCTGGCGTTCGTAGATACAAGAAAACTGTTAAAATTCTTCAGAAACGTCACTTTTGAAGTGTTTTCTTGTACTTTTAAGCCACTCAGATACCCTACGGGCTCGGAAAGTGCAACGAAACCATCAAATTTTAGCTAGAAACTGTATTTTTGTCGATTTTTATTGAATTTGAACTATATTTCAACGTTTTTTGATGGTTCTGAGCCACCAAACACACTTAAAGCATGCAGAATCGACTCAGAATAGGAAAAGGAGACGTTTAGGTCAATTTTATGCATTCTGGCGTTCGTAGATACAAGAAAACTGTTAAAATTCTTCAGAAACGTCACTTTTGAAGTGTTTTCTTGTACTTTTAAGCCACTCAGATACCCTACGGGCTCGGAAAGTGCAACGAAACCATCAAATTTTAGCTAGAAACTGTATTTTTGTCGATTTTTATTGAATTTGAACTATATTTCAACGTTTTTTGATGGTTCTGAGCCACCAAACACACTTAAAGCATGCAGAATCGACTCAGAATAGGAAAAGGAGACGTTTAGGTCAATTTTATGCATTCTGGCGTTCGTAGATACAAGAAAACTGTTAAAATTCTTCAGAAACGTCACTTTTGAAGTGTTTTCTTGTACTTTTAAGCCACTCAGATACCCTACGGGCTCGGAAAGTGCAACGAAACCATCAAATTTTAGCTAGAAACTGTATTTTTGTCGATTTTTATTGAATTTGAACTATATTTCAACGTTTTTTGATGGTTCTGAGCCACCAAACACACTTAAAGCATGCAGAATCGACTCAGAATAGGAAAAGGAGACGTTTAGGTCAATTTTATGCATTCTGGCGTTCGTAGATACAAGAAAACTGTTAAAATTCTTCAGAAACGTCACTTTTGAAGTGTTTTCTTGTACTTTTAAGCCACTCAGATACCCTACGGGCTCCGAAAGTGCAACGAAACCATCAAATTTTAGCTAGAAACTGTATTTTTGTCGATTTTTATTGAATTTGAACTATATTTCAACGTTTTTTGATGGTTCTGAGCCACCAAACACACTTAAAGCATGCAGAATCGACTCAGAATAGGAAAAGGAGACGTTTAGGTCAATTTTATGCATTCTGGCGTTCGTAGATACAAGAAAACTGTTAAAATTCTTCAGAAACGTCACTTTTGAAGTGTTTTCTTGTACTTTTAAGCCACTCAGATACCCTACGGGCTCGGAAAGTGCAACGAAACCATCAAATTTTAGCTAGAAACTGTATTTTTGTCGATTTTTATTGAATTTGAACTATATTTCAACGTTTTTTGGTGGTTCTGAGCCACCAAACACACTTAAAGCATGCAGAATCGATTCAGAATAGGAAAAGGAGACGTTTAGGTCAATTTTATGCATTCTGGCGTTCGTAGATACAAGAAAACTGTTAAAATTCTTCAGAAACGTCACTTTTGAAGTGTTTTCTTGTACTTTTAAGCCACTCAGATACCCTACGGGCTCGGAAAGTGCAACGAAACCATCAAATTTTAGCTAGAAACTGTATTTTTGTCGATTTTTATTGAATTTGAACTATATTTCAACGTTTTTTGATGGTTCTGAGCCACCAAACACACTTAAAGCATGCAGAATCGACTCAGAATAGGAAAAGGAGACGTTTAGGTCAATTTTATGCATTCTGGCGTTCGTAGATACAAGAAAACTGTTAAAATTCTTCAGGAACGTCACTTTTGAAGAGTTTTCTTGTACTTTTAAGCCACTCAGATACCCTACGGGCTCGGAAAGTGCAACGAAACCATCAAATTTTAGCTAGAAACTGTATTTTTATCGATTTTTATTGAATTTGAACTATATTTCAACGTTTTTTGATGGTTCTGAGCCACCAAACACACTTAAAGCATGCAGAATCGACTCAGAATAGGAAAAGGAGACGTTTAGGTCAATTTTATGCATTCTGGCGTTCGTAGATACAAGAAAACTGTTAAAATTATTCAGAAACGTCACTTTTGAAGTGTTTTCTTGTACTTTTAAGCCACTCAGATACCCTACGGGCTCGGAAAGTGCAACGAAACCATCAAATTTTAGCTAGAAACTGTATTTTTGTCGATTTTTATTGAATTTGAACTATATTTCAACGTTTTTTGATGGTTCTGAGCCACCAAACACACTTAAAGCATGCAGAATCGACTCAGAATAGGAAAAGGAGACGTTTAGGTCAATTTTATGCATTCTGGCGTTCGTAGATACAAGAAAACTGTTAAAATTCTTCAGAAACGTCACTTTTGAAGTGTTTTCTTGTACTTTTAAGCCAATCAGATACCCTACGGGCTCGGAAAGTGCAACGAAACCATCAAATTTTAGCTAGAAACTGTATTTTTGTCGATTTTTATTGAATTTGAACTATATTTCAACGTTTTTTGATGGTTCTGAGCCACCAAACACACTTAAAGCATGCAGAATCGACTCAGAATAGGAAAAGGAGACGTCTAGGTCAATTTTATGCATTCTGGCGTTCGTAGATACAAGAAAACTGTTAAAATTCTTCAGAAACGTCACTTTTGAAGTGTTTTCTTGTACTTTTAAGCCAATCAGATACCCTACGGGCTCGGAAAGTGCAACGAAACCATCAAATTTTAGCTAGAAACTGTATTTTTGTCGATTTTTATTGAATTTGAACTATATTTCAACGTTTTTTGATGGTTCTGAGCCACCAAACACACTTAAAGCATGCAGAATCGACTCAGAATAGGAAAAGGAGACGTTTAGGTCAATTTTATGCATTCTGGCGTTCGTAGATACAAGAAAACTGTTAAAATTCTTCAGAAACGTCACTTTTGAAGTGTTTTCTTGTACTTTTAAGCCAATCAGATACCCTACGGGCTCGGAAAGTGCAACGAAACCATCAAATTTTAGCTAGAAACTGTATTTTTGTCGATTTTTATTGAATTTGAACTATATTTCAACGTTTTTTGATGGTTCTGAGCCACCAAACACACTTAAAGCATGCAGAATCGACTCAGAATAGGAAAAGGAGACGTTTAGGTCAATTTTATGCATTCTGGCGTTCGTAGATACAAGAAAACTGTTAAAATTCTTCAGAAACGTCACTTTTGAAGTGTTTTCTTGTACTTTTAAGCCAATCAGATACTTTTAAGCCACTCAGATACCCTACGGGCTCGGAAAGTGCAACGAAACCATCAAATTTTAGCTAGAAACTGTATTTTTGTCGATTTTTATTGAATTTGAACTATATTCCAACGTTTTTTGATGGTTCTGAGCCACCAAACACACTTAAAGCATGCAGAATCGACTCAGAATAGGAAAAGGAGACGTTTAGGTCAATTTTATGCATTCTGGCGTTCGTAGATACAAGAAAACTGTTAAAATTCTTCAGAAACGACACTTTTGAAGTGTTTTCTTGTACTTTTAAGCCACTCAGATACCCTACGGGCTCGGAAAGTGCAACGAAACCATCAAATTTTAGCTAGAAACTGTATATTTGTCGATTTTTATTGAATTTGAACTATATTTCAACGTTTTTTGATGGTTCTGAGCCACCAAACACACTTAAAGCATGCGGAATCGACTCAGAATAGGAAAAGGAGACGTTTAGGTCAATTTTATGCATTCTGGCGTTCGTAGATACAAGAAAACTGTTAAAATTCTTCAGAAACGTCACTTTTGAAGTGTTTTCTTGTACTTTTAAGCCACTCAGATACCCTACGGGCTCGGAAGGTGCAACGAAACCATCAAATTTTAGCTAGAAACTGTATTTTTGTCGATTTTTATTGAATTTGAACTATATTTCAACGTTTTTTGATGGTTCTGAGCCACCAAACACACTTAAAGCATGCAGAATCGACTCAGAATAGGAAAAGGAGACGTTTAGTTCAATTTTATGCATTCTGGCGTTCGTAGATACAAGAAAACTGTTAAAATTCTTCAGAAACGTCACTTTTGAAGCGTTTTCTTGTACTTTTAAGCCACTCAGATACTCTACGGGCTCGGAAAGTGCAACGAAACCATCAAATTTTAGCTAGAAACTGTATTTTTGTCGATTTTTATTGAATTTGAACTATATTTCAACGTTTTTTGATGGTTCTCAGCCACCAAACACACTTAAAGCATGCAGAATCGACTCAGAATAGGAAAAGGAGACGTTTAGGTCAATTTTATGCATTCTGGCGTTCGTAGATACAAGAAAACTGTTAAAATTCTTCAGAAACGTCACTTTTGAAGTGTTTTCTTGTACTTTTAAGCCACTCAGATAACCTACGGGCTCGGAAAGTGCAACGAAACCATCAAATTTTAGCTAGAAACTGTATTTTTGTCGATTTTTATTGAATTTGAACTATATTTCAACGTTTTTTGATGGTTCTGAGCCACCAAACACACTTAAAGCATGCAGAATCGACTCAGAATAGGAAAAGGAGACGTTTAGGTCAATTTTATGCATTCTGGCGTTCGTAGATACAAGAAAACTGTTAAAATTCTTCAGAAACGTCACTTTTGAAGTGTTTTCTTGTACTTTTAAGCCACTCAGATACCCTACGGGCTCGGAAAGTGCAACGAAACCATCAAATTTTAGCTAGAAACTGTATTTTTGTCGATTTTTATTGAATTTGAACAATATTTCAACGTTTTTTGATGGTTCTGAGCCACCAAACACACTTAAAGCATGCAGAATCGACTCAGAATAGGAAAAGGAGACGTTTAGGTCAATTTTATGCATTCTGGCGTTCGTAGATACAAGAAAACTGTTAAAATTCTTCAGAAACGTCACTTTTGAAGTGTTTTCTTGTACTTTTAAGCCACTCAGATACCCTACGGGCTCGGAAAGTGCAACGAAACCATCAAATTTTAGCTAGAAACTGTATTTTTGTCGATTTTTATTGAATTTGAACTATATTTCAAAGTTTTTGATGGTTCTGAGCCACCAAACACACTTAAAGCATGCAGAATCGACTCAGAATAGGAAAAGGAGACGTTTAGGTCAATTTTATGCATTCTGGCGTTCGTAGATACAAGAAAACTGTTAAAATTCTTCAGAAACGTCACTTTTGAAGTGTTTTCTTGTACTTTTAAGCCACTCAGATACCCTACGGGCTCGGAAAGTGCAACGAAACCATCAAATTTTAGCTAGAAACTGTATTTTTGTCGATTTTTATTGAATTTGAACTATATTTCAACGTTTTTTGATGGTTCTGAGCCACCAAACACACTTAAAGCATGCAGAATCGACTCAGAATAGAAAAAGGAGACGTTTAGGTCAATTTTATGCATTCTGGCGTTCGTAGATACAAGAAAACTGTTAAAATTCTTCAGAAACGTCACTTTTGAAGTGTTTTCTTGTACTTTTAAGCCACTCAGATACCCTAGGGGCTCGGAAAGTGCAACGAAACCATCAAATTTTAGCTAGAAACTTTATTTTTGTCGATTTTTATTGAATTTGAACTATATTTCAACGTTTTTTGATGGTTCTGAACCACCAAACACACTTAAAGCATGCAGAATCGACTCAGAATAGGAAAAGGAGACGTTTAGGTCAATTTTATGCATTCTGGCGTTCGTAGATACAAGAAAACTGTTAAAATTCTTCAGAAACGTCACTTTTGAAGTGTTTTCTTGTACTTTTAAGCCACTCAGATACCCTACGGGCTCGGAAAGTGCAACGAAACCATCAAATTTTAGCTAGAAACTGTATTTTTGTCGATTTTTATTGAATTTGAACTATATTTCAACGTTTTTTGATGGTTCTGAGCCACCAAACACACTTAAAGCATGCAGAATCGACTCAGAATAGGAAAAGGAGACGTTTAGGTCAATTTTATGCATTCTGGCGTTCGTAGATACAAGAAAACTGTTAAAATTCTTCAGAAACGTCACTTTTGAAGTGTTTTCTTGTACTTTTAAGCCACTCAGATAACCTACGGGCTCGGAAAGTGCAACGAAACCATCAAATTTTAGCTAGAAACTGTATTTTTGTCGATTTTTATTGAATTTGAACTATATTTCAACGTTTTTTGATGGTTCTGAGCCACCAAACACACTTAAAGCATGCAGAATCGACTCAGAATAGGAAAAGGAGACGTTTAGGTCAATTTTATGCATTCTGGCGTTCGTAGATACAAGAAAACTGTTAAAATTCTTCAGAAACGTCACTTTTGAAGTGTTTTCTTGTACTCTTAAGCCACTCAGATACCCGACGGGCTCGGAAAGTGCAACGAAACCATCAAATTTTAGCTAGAAACTGTATTTTTGTCGATTTTTATTGAATTTGAACTATATTTCAACGTTTTTTGATGGTTCTGAGCCACCAAACACACTTAAAGCATGCAGAATCGACTCAGAATAGGAAAAGGAGACGTTTAGGTCAATTTTATGCATTCTGGCGTTCGTAGATACAAGAAAACTATTAAAATTCTTCAGAAACGTCACTTTTGAAGTGTTTTCTTGTACTTTTAAGCCACTCAGATACCCTACGGGCTCGGAAAGTGCAACGAAACCATCAAATTTTAGCTAGAAACTGTATTTTTGTCGATTTTTATTGAATTTGAACTATATTTCAACGTTTTTTGATGGTTCTGAGCCACCAAACACACTTAAAGCATGCAGAATCGACTCAGAATAGGAAAAGGAGACGTTTAGGTCAATTTTATGCATTCTGGCGTTCGTAGATACAAGAAAACTGTTAAAATTCTTCAGAAACGTCACTTTTGAAGTGTTTTCTTGTACTTTTAAGCCACTCAGATACCCTACGGGCTCGGAAAGTGCAACGAAACCATCAAATTTTAGCTAGAAACTGTATTTTTGTCGATTTTTATTGAATTTGAACTATATTTCAACGTTTTTTGATGGTTCTGAGCCACCAAACACACTTAAAGCATGCAGAATCGACTCAGAATAGGAAAAGGAGACGTTTAGGTCATTTTTATGCATTCTGGCGTTCGTAGATACAAGAAAACTGTTAAAATTCTTCAGAAACGTCACTTTTGAAGTGTTTTCTTGTACTTTTAAGCCATTCAGATACCCAACGGGCTCGGAAAGTGCAACGAAACCGTCAAATTTTAGCTAGAAACTGTATTTTTGTCGATTTTTATTGAATTTGAACTATATTTCAACGTTTTTTGATGGTTCTGAGCCACCAAACACACTTAAAGCATGCAGAATCGACTCAGAATAGGAAAAGGAGACGTTTAGGTCATTTTTATGCATTCTGGCGTTCGTAGATACAAGAAAACTGTTAAAATTCTTCAGAAACGTCACTTTTGAAGTGTTTTCTTGTACTTTTAAGCCACTCAGATACCCTACGGGCTCGGAAAGTGCAACGAAACCATCAAATTTTAGCTAGAAACTGTATTTTTGTCGATTTTTATTGAATTTGAACTATATTTCAACGTTTTTTGATGGTTCAGAGCCACCAAACACACTTAAAGCATGCAGAATCGACTCAGAATAGGAAAAGGAGACGTTTAGGTCAATTTTATGCATTCTGGCGTTCGTAGATACAAGAAAACTATTAAAATTCTTCAGAAACGTCACTTTTGAAGTGTTTTCTTGTACTTTTAAGCCACTCAGATACCCTACGGGCTCGGAAAGTGCAACGAAACCATCAAATTTTAGCTAGAAACTGTATTTTTGTCGATTTTTATTGAATTTGAACTATATTTCAACGTTTTTTGATGGTTCTGAGCCACCAAACACACTTAAAGCATGCAGAATCGACTCAGAATAGGAAAAGGAGACGTTTAGGTCAATTTTATGCATTCTGGCGTTCGTAGATACAAGAAAACTGTTAAAATTCTTCAGAAACGTCACTTTTGAAGTGTTTTCTTGTACTTTTAAGCCACTCAGATACCCTACGGGCTCGGAAAGTGCAACGAAACCATCAAATTTTAGCTAGAAACTGTATTTTTGTCGATTTTTATTGAATTTGAACTATATTTCAACGTTTTTTGATGGTTCTGAGCCACCAAACACACTTAAAGCATGCAGAATCGACTCAGAATAGGAAAAGGAGACGTTTAGGTCATTTTTATGCATTCTGGCGTTCGTAGATACAAGAAAACTGTTAAAATTCTTCAGAAACGTCACTTTTGAAGTGTTTTCTTGTACTTTTAAGCCACTCAGATACCCTACGGGCTCGGAAAGTGCAACGAAACCATCAAATTTTAGCTAGAAACTGTATTTTTGTCGATTTTTATTGAATTTGAACTATATTTCAACGTTTTTTGATGGTTGAGAGCCACCAAACACACTTAAAGCATGCAGAATCGACTCAGAATAGGAAAAGGAGATGTTTAGGTCAATTTTATGCATTCTGGCGTTCGTAGATACAAGAAAACTATTAAAATTCTTCAGAAACGTCACTTTTGAAGTGTTTTCTTGTACTTTTAAGCCACTCAGATACCCTACGGGCTCGGAAAGTGCAACGAAACCATCAAATTTTAGCTAGAAACTGTATTTTTGTCGATTTTTATTGAATTTGAACTATATTTCAACGTTTTTTGATGGTTCTGAGCCACCAAACACACTTAAAGCATGCAGAATCGACTCAGAATAGGAAAAGGAGACGTTTAGGTCATTTTTATGCATTCTGGCGTTCGTAGATACAAGAAAACTGTTAAAATTCTTCAGAAACGTCACTTTTGAAGTGTTTTCTTGTACTTTTAAGCCACTCAGATACCCTACGGGCTCGGAAAGTGCAACGAAACCATCAAATTTTAGCTAGAAACTGTATTTTTGTCGATTTTTATTGAATTTGAACTATATTTCAACGTTTTTTGATGGTTCAGAGCCACCAAACACACTTAAAGCATGCAGAATCGACTCAGAATAGGAAAAGGAGACGTTTAGGTCAATTTTATGCATTCTGGCGTTCGTAGATACAAGAAAACTATTAAAATTCTTCAGAAACGTCACTTTTGAAGTGTTTTCTTGTACTTTTAAGCCACTCAGATACCCTACGGGCTCGGAAAGTGCAACGAAACCATCAAATTTTAGCTAGAAACTGTATTTTTGTCGATTTTTATTGAATTTGGACTATATTTCAACGTTTTTTGATGGTTCTGAGCCACCAAACACACTTAAAGCATGCAGAATCGACTCAGAATAGGAAAAGGAGACGTTTAGGTCAATTTTATGCATTCTGGCGTTCGTAGATACAAGAAAACTGTTAAAATTCTTCAGAAACGTCACTTTTGAAGTGTTTTCTTGTACTTTTAAGCCACTCAGATACCCTACGGGCTCGGAAAGTGCAACGAAACCATCAAATTTTAGCTAGAAACTGTATTTTTGTCGATTTTTATTGAATTTGAACTATATTTCAACGTTTTTTGATGGTTCTGAGCCACCAAACACACTTAAAGCATGCAGAATCGACTCAGAATAGGAAAAGGAGACGTTTAGGTCATTTTTATGCATTCTGGCGTTCGTAGATACAAGAAAACTGTTAAAATTCTTCAGAAACGTCACTTTTGAAGTGTTTTCTTGTACTTTTAAGCCATTCAGATACCCAACGGGCTCGGAAAGTGCAACGAAACCGTCAAATTTTAGCTAGAAACTGTATTTTTGTCGATTTTTATTGAATTTGAACTATATTTCAACGTTTTTTGATGGTTCTGAGCCACCAAACACACTTAAAGCATGCAGAATCGACTCAGAATAGGAAAAGGAGACGTTTAGGTCATTTTTATGCATTCTGGCGTTCGTAGATACAAGAAAACTGTTAAAATTCTTCAGAAACGTCACTTTTGAAGTGTTTTCTTGTACTTTTAAGCCACTCAGATACCCTACGGGCTCGGAAAGTGCAACGAAACCATCAAATTTTAGCTAGAAACTGTATTTTTGTCGATTTTTATTGAATTTGAACTATATTTCAACGTTTTTTGATGGTTCAGAGCCACCAAACACACTTAAAGCATGCAGAATCGACTCAGAATAGGAAAAGGAGACGTTTAGGTCAATTTTATGCATTCTGGCGTTCGTAGATACAAGAAAACTATTAAAATTCTTCAGAAACGTCACTTTTGAAGTGTTTTCTTGTACTTTTAAGCCACTCAGATACCCTACGGGCTCGGAAAGTGCAACGAAACCATCAAATTTTAGCTAGAAACTGTATTTTTGTCGATTTTTATTGAATTTGAACTATATTTCAACGTTTTTTGATGGTTCTGAGCCACCAAACACACTTAAAGCATGCAGAATCGACTCAGAATAGGAAAAGGAGACGTTTAGGTCAATTTTATGCATTCTGGCGTTCGTAGATACAAGAAAACTGTTAAAATTCTTCAGAAACGTCACTTTTGAAGTGTTTTCTTGTACTTTTAAGCCACTCAGATACCCTACGGGCTCGGAAAGTGCAACGAAACCATCAAATTTTAGCTAGAAACTGTATTTTTGTCGATTTTTATTGAATTTGAACTATATTTCAACGTTTTTTGATGGTTCTGAGCCACCAAACACACTTAAAGCATGCAGAATCGACTCAGAATAGGAAAAGGAGACGTTTAGGTCATTTTTATGCATTCTGGCGTTCGTAGATACAAGAAAACTGTTAAAATTCTTCAGAAACGTCACTTTTGAAGTGTTTTCTTGTACTTTTAAGCCATTCAGATACCCAACGGGCTCGGAAAGTGCAACGAAACCGTCAAATTTTAGCTAGAAACTGTATTTTTGTCGATTTTTATTGAATTTGAACTATATTTCAACGTTTTTTGATGGTTCTGAGCCACCAAACACACTTAAAGCATGCAGAATCGACTCAGAATAGGAAAAGGAGACGTTTAGGTCATTTTTATGCATTCTGGCGTTCGTAGATACAAGAAAACTGTTAAAATTCTTCAGAAACGTCACTTTTGAAGTGTTTTCTTGTACTTTTAAGCCACTCAGATACCCTACGGGCTCGGAAAGTGCAACGAAACCATCAAATTTTAGCTAGAAACTGTATTTTTGTCGATTTTTATTGAATTTGAACTATATTTCAACGTTTTTTGATGGTTCAGAGCCACCAAACACACTTAAAGCATGCAGAATCGACTCAGAATAGGAAAAGGAGACGTTTAGGTCAATTTTATGCATTCTGGCGTTCGTAGATACAAGAAAACTATTAAAATTCTTCAGAAACGTCACTTTTGAAGTGTTTTCTTGTACTTTTAAGCCACTCAGATACCCTACGGGCTCGGAAAGTGCAACGAAACCATCAAATTTTAGCTAGAAACTGTATTTTTGTCGATTTTTATTGAATTTGAACTATATTTCAACGTTTTTTGATGGTTCTGAGCCACCAAACACACTTAAAGCATGCAGAATCGACTCAGAATAGGAAAAGGAGACGTTTAGGTCAATTTTATGCATTCTGGCGTTCGTAGATACAAGAAAACTGTTAAAATTCTTCAGAAACGTCACTTTTGAAGTGTTTTCTTGTACTTTTAAGCCACTCAGATACCCTACGGGCTCGGAAAGTGCAACGAAACCATCAAATTTTAGCTAGAAACTGTATTTTTGTCGATTTTTATTGAATTTGAACTATATTTCAACGTTTTTTGATGGTTCTGAGCCACCAAACACACTTAAAGCATGCAGAATCGACTCAGAATAGGAAAAGGAGACGTTTAGGTCATTTTTATGCATTCTGGCGTTCGTAGATACAAGAAAACTGTTAAAATTCTTCAGAAACGTCACTTTTGAAGTGTTTTCTTGTACTTTTAA
Source organism: Zophobas morio (assembly GCF_036711695.1). Taxonomy (NCBI): domain Eukaryota; kingdom Metazoa; phylum Arthropoda; class Insecta; order Coleoptera; family Tenebrionidae; genus Zophobas; species Zophobas morio. Next base: position 6,664 of record NW_026973138.1, on the reverse strand, counting down.
GCCACTCAGATACCCTACGGGCTCGGAAAGTGCAACGAAACCATCAAATTTTAGCTAGAAACTGTATTTTTGTCGATTTTTATTGAATTTGAACTATATTTCAACGTTTTTTGATGGTTGAGAGCCACCAAACACACTTAAAGCATGCAGAATCGACTCAGAATAGGAAAAGGAGATGTTTAGGTCAATTTTATGCATTCTGGCGTTCGTAGATACAAGAAAACTATTAAAATTCTTCAGAAACGTCACTTTTGAAGTGTTTTCTTGTACTTTTAAGCCACTCAGATACCCTACGGGCTCGGAAAGTGCAACGAAACCATCAAATTTTAGCTAGAAACTGTATTTTTGTCGATTTTTATTGAATTTGAACTATATTTCAACGTTTTTTGATGGTTCTGAGCCACCAAACACACTTAAAACATGCAGAATCGACTCAGAATAGGAAAAGGAGACGTTTAGGTCATTTTTATGCATTCTGGCGTTCGTAGATACAAGAAAACTGTTAAAATTCTTCAGAAACGTCACTTTTGAAGTGTTTTCTTGTACTTTTAAGCCACTCAGATACCCTACGGGCTCGGAAAGTGCAACGAAACCATCAAATTTTAGCTAGAAACTGTATTTTTGTCGATTTTTATTGAATTTGAACTATATTTCAACGTTTTTTGATGGTTCAGAGCCACCAAACACACTTAAAGCATGCAGAATCGACTCAGAATAGGAAAAGGAGACGTTTAGGTCAATTTTATGCATTCTGGCGTTCGTAGATACAAGAAAACTATTAAAATTCTTCAGAAACGTCACTTTTGAAGTGTTTTCTTGTACTTTTAAGCCACTCAGATACCCTACGGGCTCGGAAAGTGCAACGAAACCATCAAATTTTAGCTAGAAACTGTATTTTTGTCGATTTTTATTGAATTTGGACTATATTTCAACGTTTTTTGATGGTTCTGAGCCACCAAACACACTTAAAGCATGCAGAATCGACTCAGAATAGGAAAAGGAGACGTTTAGGTCAATTTTATGCATTCTGGCGTTCGTAGATACAAGAAAACTGTTAAAATTCTTCAGAAACGTCACTTTTGAAGTGTTTTCTTGTACTTTTAAGCCACTCAGATACCCTACGGACTCGGAAAGTGCAACGAAACCATCAAATTTTAGCTAGAAACTGTATTTTTGTCGATTTTTATTGAATTTGAACTATATTTCAACGTTTTTTGATGGTTCTGAGCCACCAAACACACTTAAAGCATGCAGAATCGACTCAGAATAGGAAAAGGAGACGTTTAGGTCATTTTTATGCATTCTGGCGTTCGTAGATACAAGAAAACTGTTAAAATTCTTCAGAAACGTCACTTTTGAAGTGTTTTCTTGTACTTTTAAGCCATTCAGATACCCAACGGGCTCGGAAAGTGCAACGAAACCGTCAAATTTTAGCTAGAAACTGTATTTTTGTCGATTTTTATTGAATTTGAACTATATTTCAACGTTTTTTGATGGTTCTGAGCCACCAAACACACTTAAAGCATGCAGAATCGACTCAGAATAGGAAAAGGAGACGTTTAGGTCATTTTTATGCATTCTGGCGTTCGTAGATACAAGAAAACTGTTAAAATTCTTCAGAAACGTCACTTTTGAAGTGTTTTCTTGTACTTTTAAGCCACTCAGATACCCTACGGGCTCGGAAAGTGCAACGAAACCATCAAATTTTAGCTAGAAACTGTATTTTTGTCGATTTTTATTGAATTTGAACTATATTTCAACGTTTTTTGATGGTTCAGAGCCACCAAACACACTTAAAGCATGCAGAATCGACTCAGAATAGGAAAAGGAGACGTTTAGGTCAATTTTATGCATTCTGGCGTTCGTAGATACAAGAAAACTATTAAAATTCTTCAGAAACGTCACTTTTGAAGTGTTTTCTTGTACTTTTAAGCCACTCAGATACCCTACGGGCTCGGAAAGTGCAACGAAACCATCAAATTTTAGCTAGAAACTGTATTTTTGTCGATTTTTATTGAATTTGAACTATATTTCAACGTTTTTTGATGGTTCTGAGCCACCAAACACACTTAAAGCATGCAGAATCGACTCAGAATAGGAAAAGGAGACGTTTAGGTCAATTTTATGCATTCTGGCGTTCGTAGATACAAGAAAACTGTTAAAATTCTTCAGAAACGTCACTTTTGAAGTGTTTTCTTGTACTTTTAAGCCACTCAGATACCCTACGGGCTCGGAAAGTGCAACGAAACCATCAAATTTTAGCTAGAAACTGTATTTTTGTCGATTTTTATTGAATTTGAACTATATTTCAACGTTTTTTGATGGTTCTGAGCCACCAAACACACTTAAAGCATGCAGAATCGACTCAGAATAGGAAAAGGAGACGTTTAGGTCATTTTTATGCATTCTGGCGTTCGTAGATACAAGAAAACTGTTAAAATTCTTCAGAAACGTCACTTTTGAAGTGTTTTCTTGTACTTTTAAGCCACTCAGATACCCTACGGGCTCGGAAAATGCAACGAAACCATCAAATTTTAGCTAGAAACTGTATTTTTGTCGATTTTTATTGAATTTGAACTATATTTCAACGTTTTTTGATGGTTGAGAGCCACCAAACACACTTAAAGCATGCAGAATCGACTCAGAATAGGAAAAGGAGATGTTTAGGTCAATTTTATGCATTCTGGCGTTCGTAGATACAAGAAAACTATTAAAATTCTTCAGAAACGTCACTTTTGAAGTGTTTTCTTGTACTTTTAAGCCACTCAGATACCCTACGGGCTCGGAAAGTGCAACGAAACCATCAAATTTTAGCTAGAAACTGTATTTTTGTCGATTTTTATTGAATTTGAACTATATTTCAACGTTTTTTGATGGTTCTGAGCCACCAAACACACTTAAAGCATGCAGAATCGACTCAGAATAGGAAAAGGAGACGTTTAGGTCAATTTTATGCATTCTGGCGTTCGTAGATACAAGAAAACTGTTAAAATTCTTCAGAGACGTCACTTTTGAAGTGTTTTCTTGTACTTTTAAGCCACTCAGATACCCTACGGGCTCGGAAAGTGCAACGAAACCATCAAATTTTAGCTAGAAACTGTATTTTTGTCGATTTTTATTGAATTTGAACTATATTTCAACGTTTTTAGATGGTTCTGAGCCACCAAACACACTTAAAGCATGCAGAATCGACTCAGAATAGGAAAAGGAGACGTTTAGGTCAATTTTATGCATTCTGGCGTTCGTAGATACAAGAAAACTGTTAAAATTCTTCAGAAACGTCACTTTTGAAGTGTTTTCTTGTACTTTTAAGCCACTCAGATACCCTACGGGCTCGGAAAGTGCAACGAAACCATCAAATTTTAGCTAGAAACTGTATTTTTGTCGATTTTTATTGAATTTGAACTATATTTCAACGTTTTTTGATGGTTCTGAGCCACCAAACACACTTAAAGCATGCAGAATCGACTCAGAATAGGAAAAGGAGACGTTTAGGTCAATTTTATGCATTCTGGCGTTCGTAGATACAAGAAAACTGTTAAAATTCTTCAGAAACGTCACTTTTGAAGTGTTTTCTTGTACTTTTAAGCCACTCAGATACCCTACGGGCTCGGAAAGTGCAACGAAACCATCAAATTTTAGCTAGAAACTGTATTTTTGTCGATTTTTATTGAATTTGAACTATATTTCAACGTTTTTTGATGGTTCTGAGCCACCAAGCACACTTAAAGCATGCAGAATCGATTCAGAATAGGAAAAGGAGACGTTTAGGTCAAATTTATGCATTCTGGCGTTCGTAGATACAAGAAAACTGTTAAAATTCTTCAGAAACGTCACTTTTGAAGTGTTTTCTTGTACTTTTAAGCCACTCAGATACCCTACGGGCTCGGAAAGTGCAACGAAACCATCAAATTTTAGCTAGAAACTGTATTTTTGTCGATTTTTATTGAATTTGAACTATATTTCAACGTTTTTTGATGGTTCTTAGCCACCAAACACACTTAAAGCATGCAGAATCGACTCAGAATAGGAAAAGGAGACGTTTAGGTCAATTTTATGCATTCTGGCGTTCGTAGATACAAGAAAACTGTTAAAATTCTTCAGAAACGTCACTTTTGAAGTGTTTTCTTGTACTTTTAAGCCACTCAGATACCCTACGGGCTCGGAAAGTGCAACGAAACCATCAAATTTTAGCTAGAAACTGTATTTTTGTCGATTTTTATTGAATTTGAACTATATTTCAACGTTTTTTGATGGTTCTGAGCCACCAAACACACTTAAAGCATGCAGAATCGACTCAGAATAGGAAAAGGAGACGTTTAGGTCAATTTTATGCATTCTGACGTTCGTAGATACAAGAAAACTGTTAAAATTCTTCAGAGACGTCACTTTTGAAGTGTTTTCTTGTACTTTTAAGCCACTCAGATACCCTACGGGCTCGGAAAGTGCAACGAAACCATCAAATTTTAGCTAGAAACTGTGTTTTTGTCGATTTTTATTGAATTTGAACTATATTTCAACGTTTTTTGATGGTTCTGAGCCACCAAACACACTTAAAGCATGCAGAATCGACTCAGAATAGGAAAAGGAGACGTTTAGGTCAATTTTATGCATTCTGGCGTTCGTAGATACAAGAAAACTGTTAAAATTCTTCAGAAACGTCACTTTTGAAGTGTTTTCTTGTACTTTTAAGCCACTCAGATACCCTACGGGCTCGGAAAGTGCAACGAAACCATCAAATTTTAGCTAGAAACTGTATTTTTGTCGATTTTTATTGAATTTGAACTATATTTCAACGTTTTTTGATGGTTCTGAGCCACCAAACACACTTAAAGCATGCAGAATCGACTCAGAATAGGAAAAGGAGACGTTTAGGTCAATTTTATGCATTCTGGCGTTCGTAGATACAAGAAAACTGTTAAAATTCTTCAGAAACGTCACTTTTGAAGTGTTTTCTTGTACTTTTAAGCCACTCAGATACCCTACGGGCTCGGAAAGTGCAACGAAACCATAAAATTTTAGCTAGAAACTGTATTTTTGTCGATTTTTATTGAATTTGAACTATATTTCAAAGTTTTTTGATGGTTCTGAGCCACCAAACACACTTAAAGCATGCAGAATCGACTCAGAATAGGAAAAGGAGACGTTTAGGTCAATTTTATGCATTCTGGCGTTCGTAGATACAAGAAAACTGTTAAAATTCTTCAGAAACGTCACTTTTGAAGTGTTTTCTTGTACTTTTAAGCCACTCAGATACCCTACGGGCTCGGAAAGTGCAACGAAACCATCAAATTTTAGCTAGAAACTGTATTTTTGTCGATTTTTATTGAATTTGAACTATATTTCAACGTTTTTTGATGGTTCTGAGCCACCAAACACACTTAAAGCATGCAGAATCGACTCAGAATAGGAAAAGGAGACGTTTAGGTCAATTTTATGCATTCTGGCGTTCGTAGATACAAGAAAACTGTAAAAATTCTTCAGAAACGTCACTTTTGAAGTGTTTTCTTGTACTTTTAAGCCACTCAGATACCCTACGGGCTCGGAAAGTGCAACGAAACCATCAAATTTTAGCTAGAAACTGTATTTTTGTCGATTTTTATTGAATTTGAACTATATTTCAACGTTTTTTGATGGTTCTGAGCCACCAAACACACTTAAAGCATGCAGAATCGACTCAGAATAGGAAAAGGAGACGTTTAGGTCAATTTTATGCATTCTGGCGTTCGTAGATACAAGAAAACTGTTAAAATTCTTCAGAAACGTCACTTTTGAAGTGTTTTCTTGTACTTTTAAGCCACTCAGATACCCTACGGGCTCGGAAAGTGCAACGAAACCATCAAATTTTAGCTAGAAACTGTATTTTTGTCTATTTTTATTGAATTTGAACTATATTTCAACGTTTTTTGATGGTTCTGAGCCACCAAACACACTTAAAGCATGGCGAATCGACTCAGAATAGGAAAAGGAGACGTTTAGGTCAATTTTATGCATTCTGGCGTTCGTAGATACAAGAAAACTGTTAAAATTCTTCAGAAACGTCACTTTTGAAGTGTTTTCTTTTACTTTTAAGCCACTCAGATACCCTACGGGCTCGGAAAGTGCAACGAAACCATCAAATTTTAGCTAGAAACTGTATTTTTGTCGATTTTTATTGAATTTGAACTATATTTCAACGTTTTTTGATGGTTCTGAGCCACCAAACACACTTAAAGCATGCAGAATCGACTCAGAATAGGAAAAGGAGACGTTTAGGTCAATTTTATGCATTCTGGCGTTCGTAGATACAAGAAAACTGTTAAAATTCTTCAGAAACGTCACTTTTGAAGTGTTTTCTTGTACTTTTAAGCCACTCAGATACCCTACGGGCTCGGAAAGTGCAACGAAACCATCAAATTTTAGCTAGAAACTGTATTTTTGTCGATTTTTATTGAATTTGAACTATATTTCAACGTTTTTTGATGGTTCTGAGCCACCAAACACACTTAAAGCATGCAGAATCGACTCAGAATAGGAAAAGGAGACGTTTAGGTCAATTTTATGCATTCTGGCGTTCGTAGATACAAGAAAACTGTTAAAATTCTTCAGAAACGTCACTTTTGAAGTGTTTTCTTGTACTTTTAAGCCACTCAGATACCCTACGGGCTCCGAAAGTGCAACGAAA